>NC_142780.1:11312100-11357100 GCF_988280905.1 Pimephales promelas | reverse complement strand
AAGCTGGACTGCAATTAAAATTTGATTTGGGTTCGGGGTGAATGGAGAGCAGACTCTCACACCTGTACAGCTTTGATCCATCTCCTGAGGGAAAACACACAATATCTAGCATCATTTTATTTAAATGTTAATCTTGCACACAGATAGCAATCTGTATGCATTATAATTTAAAATACAATTTTGTATAAGTCACCAATATACAATTAATCCATAAGGCAAATATTAGATTTTTTTTAATCTATCCTTTAATTCTACCAAACAGATTGGTAAAACGAAACTAAGATTCCTATCGAGTCAAAGGTGATTAGCTAAAGACTCTTACACAAAAGACCAGCTGGATGCGTGTATTGATGTGTCTTCAAGTAATCCCTCAAGCATTTACACAGAATCTCTTCCCATGACTGGAGAGGAACACCAACCGCTATCCCAGAGTTGCTAACACTAACAAATCCAAGTAGTGCAGCCTCTGTGATGTGTAAACCTAAATAAACCCCATTATAAACCCTGATGCCATCCTGATCTGACCCCATATCTAAGCAGGTGTGTGTTTTCCAAAAGCAAGTTAGTCAACTACAGTATGCAAGCAAGTTCCGGTGTTACCAACATAGTTCAATGTTTCAGTTTCCCCGAAACCATATTTCCAACGAACATTCGCAAACTTACAAGGTTGGAACTACAGCTCTCGACTTGTGGTTAAAAGCATAGTTTCTTGTTATTATGACGTGTACTGAAATAGAAACTCTTGTACACAAGTGTATAAAAAAAGTGTATCCACAAGTTTCCGAGGGGCGCTCCTGTAAAAAATAAAGTGGGTGAAACTTCCGGTGACGCGGCGGAAGTAGCGTTCCAATGGTATTTTGTGTGTTAGTTAGCGAAGAGGCTAGCTGTTTTTCGGAGAATTATTTTACTATTTAAAGACGCAAATCTTTATGAGAGATGTCGTTACGGAGCTCAGGGACAACATGTGCTGTTCGTGGTTATATGTATAACCGGACTAAACTAATTCAGTGGCTTAAACGTGATTGTTTTGAACATAAGCTGAAAACGAAATCTGAGTGATCCCACCAGAGCCCGTCTCTGATCCTGCCAACGACTGTAGTTTCCATCACCTCCCAAAAGACGACGAATCTTCCTGTGTACATTTGTTTAAATTCTTAATATTCTACAAACTCTATCAGCATGTGATACTGTTCGCTACTGATGTTACACCTAAACTCAGGATCAAAGCCTGTGTTGACAGAAAAACCAAATGTGCCAGTTAATGTGTTCAAGCAGCACATTCATTTATAATTTTGAATAAACTCCAAAGTACAATGACTAAGTGTGTATTTTTTATTTTAATTGTTTGTCAGCTCGCACAACTGTCTGTCATCATGCCTTGTCTTGATGAGTATTGATTATTAATGTTATTATAATACTCCCAATCAACTACTGCGGAGGGTAAAGGTACTGTTATTTCACCCTTTTGAATTTCGTTGAGGTTGTGTTCCCACATCGTTAGCTAGTTTGGATCGCTATAACTTGAATGACTGTCAACTGTTGAATGAAAAAGTGTTAAGCATGTCAAATCGCGCTTTGTTTACTTCCAACCGGAAGTCGCGCCCACTTTTGACGCAAGGCCTCATGGGGCGTAGGAAACTTGTGGATACTGTAGATTAAAACGTATACATATAGATACTTTAGCCTGTCAACAATAAGTAGTACCATTACTGAAGAATGTGCATGTGCATAAGGGAACCTGTGTATGATGTAAGAGGGAACTCACACTAAATAAAGCCAAATGACATGAAACAAAAATAGTGCAGTAGTCCTTAAACGACAGATGTGCGACAGGATACAGTTGTGACTAGTTCAATTCTTTGATGATGCATCATACTATGATAGTTAAAGGGATAGTTATTACTTACTTACCCTCATGTTATTCCAAACCTGTATGAGTTTCTTTTTTCTGCTGAACACAAAAGAAGATGTTTTGAAGAACGTTGGTAACTTGACAATTGACGTTAGCCTACAGTCAACTGTCTGGTTACCAAGATTCATTAAAATATCTTAGAAAGAAACTCATACTGTATGAGTTTCTTTTTTCTGCTGAACACAAAAGAAGATGTTTTGAAGAACGTTGGTAACTAGACAATTGACGTTAGCCTACCGTCAACTGTCTGGTTACCAAGATTCATTAAAATAGCTTAGAAAGAAACCCATACAGGTTCAGAACATCATAAGGTTGAGTAAATGATACTATCCCTTTAGGCAGTAAGCTTTGGCCAGCATGAACATCCAAAAAACCCAAACACATTTATAGACTAGGCTTGCCGCGATAGACGGTGTTGACGGTGTTACCGGTTTTAAGCCCCATCACGGGTGACATCACTTTCCCACCGTGACACCGCGATGTCTTGACTTTTTTTTTAAAGTATTCGTTTTTGCTAAAATATTTATTTGAATTAATTAAAAATAATAATTTTCAATTATTTAGTTCTGAAGAGAGCATTATAATTAAAAATGAACTGCGCAACGCGTGCCTTCACGTCACAGATCAGCAAGCATCAGGATTCCATTTAGCACGTGTGGAGACGAGAACGAGTCAAATTACAGAAAAGCAAGATAATGGCGGAAGATTTGGTGTCAAAACGCAATGCAAAAGCGTCTGTTTGGCAATATTTTGGCCAATATATATTAATGTTAATAAATGCCAATTTATAGTGTTTTACTTTTTTTTAGAGTGCTGTCATTTATGTAGGCTAAGGTCCTTTTTAAAGTTTTTATTTTATATTCGTCTCTTTTTATTTGGTTTTATCTTATTTAAACTTTGTTTAATTTATTTAGGCCTATTTTGTTTTCTTCGTTAATAAACGTTTTATTTTTTTGGGCCCACAGTTTGCCGATTTTCACTTTTTTCAGCCTATGCATGGGGTTATTTTTATTCGTTCGTTATGCTAATAAAAAGTTCTGTCTATAAATAAAAGTTTTATTATCAGCGAGTTGTTTTTTTTTTGTCCATTCAAGCAATTGACGCTTATTTCGAAAGTGAAAGTATAACGCGCACGCATTTAAAAGCTATTTAACCCCCCCGCCCTGCCCTCCACGGTGACACCGGGATTACCGGTGTTGTCACACGTCGATTAACCGGTGGGAAATTATCCTCACCGCGGCAACCCTATTATAGACCAATCAAATCTAACGCAACCCAATCAGCAGAAATCAGGAAAGCCATCTTACCTTTATGATTGAAAATTCCCTCCATTTCCATACTGCTGCGGGAATGTGCGATGCAAAGCATGGAACTGGGAACCAGGCCCTCCTGTGCAGGTGAGCGGTCAGTGGTGCGAACCAGACACCAGTCGGGCTTGTCCTGGGGCCGTTCCAACAGCTCCACCGTCTGACCTCTACGCACAGTCAACTCCGATCCATTACTCGCCATGAAATCGTGGATGACCACCGTCAACTCTGAGCCACCGGACAACTGTGGAGGACAGAATAAGCGTCACAATAAATCTGTGGTAAAGAAAAGTAAAAACAGAAAATAGACAAGCCTGAAGTCAGAACGAACGTACCCACTGGTAATGTGGCATCGCCAATGAGCTCAAAAGGTGAGCCACTGATCCTGAACCTTTACACGCCATGCTTCTACCAAAACAACACCTCCAATAAGTCCTTATGCCTCAAACATCACACAGGATGGCGTTTTGAGTCGAAAACCCCTAACTCCAAAAATGCCATATCCTTCAATCTGGAAGAAGGAATGACTTTGCCTTCCCCTTTCCTGATCAAAACGAACCTGGTCTACAGTTGCAAGTGGCAGGCGTTTGAAGGCTGCTGACACATCCTCACATTGCCACGGAGATGGAATCAGTCTGAAGGAGTGACGCCTGGCAGGAGGAAGGGAGAGGAGGCAGAGACGGACACAATGCGCAAAGATTTAAAGGAGCAGGAGGCAAATTAAAGCTTATTAGAAGTGACGTGCAGGAACTCGTCCGCTTCTGGGAGCCTCACCTATTCACCTCGCCACGAACTGAGAGCGCTCTGTGTGCGTTAAGACGGTTAAAACAGTGAGCCTTTGTGAGGGGTAGTCAGGGTACATTTGGTGACCGCGAGACTCTTTACGCGTCGCAGAGACAGGGAAGGGACTGACATGGAAATGGAGATAACGATGGTGCATCCAAGCGTGTTTTGATTCAAGACAGTGTCAGCATGTAATGTTTGTTCTTGTAGGAGGCTCGCAATTCATGTCAGTGACAAAAACATGCACATGTGTGAGGGCGAGAGAGGGGAGAGCTCTGACTGTGAGTGGGAAGATGAGCGTCTGTGCTGCTAAATCCAAAGCAACCAAAGCAATGTTCCCCATTGAGGAACCTTCATTATGTCTGTTGATAATCAGGTTAAAGGAATGTTGGAACTACTTGACCCTACTGTGTCCGAACTTCTTGTAATGTTGATAATTCAATGAGTAGAACTTTTCTGTTTCCTAAAAGGTTTTTATATAAAAAGTGGTTTTGCACTTAAGAAGTTAATTTAGTATTCATATAACACCATTATATGAAACCATTGCCTTCTGTAGAGCTGCGTATTGGACTTGTTTCATAATCTATACACTTTGCAACAATAGCACAGCTATTGAACTGAATTGAAACAACATAGATCGCACTTCAGCTAAATAATGACACTAAAGCTGATTTGTAGTCAAAATTGAATTGGAGTCATATCATAATGGATGAATTTTTTTAACATTAAAGGGATACTCCACTTTTTTTGAAAATAGTCTCATTTTACAACTCCCCCAGAGTTAAACAGTTGAGTTTTACCGTTTTGAAATCCATTCAGCCAATTTTCTGATATTTAGAAGAATATCAGTAACCAGACAGTTTCTGGTCTCATTGACTTCCATAGTAGGGAAAAAAAAAATATACTATGGAAGTCAATGAGACCAGAAACTGTCTGGTTACTGATATTCTTCTAAATATCAGAAAATCATCTGAATGGATTTGAAAACGGTGAAACTCAACTGTTTAACTCTGGGGGAGTTGTAAAATGAGCCTATTTCCAAAAAAAGTGGAGTATCACTTTAACACTAATTTTCCAGCGCTATAGAAATAAATAACTTGACTAACAAACAAGTTCCCCAATAATGCTGTCATTACAACCATGCCACACATTTAACATAAAAAAAAGATTGCTTATCATGGGCCTGGGGAGTCATTTTAACTGCACAATCTATATTACAAGCCAACATTTAAATGACCTAATTAAAAAGCTCACATCATCATTTTAACACAAGAAACATAGTTTTCAGGATTTTTCAAGATTTCTAGTGGTAAAAGTGGCCCTATTGGAAGAATCACTCATACTGTATGTGACAACTGTCTCTAAAATCTAAATCCTGGAATAAACTATTGTCTGCAATTAGGGTGACCACCCGTCCCACGTAGCGCGTGCGCGCACAGCGTTTGAAGCCCAGTTCATGCGTCCCGCAAATTGAGACCATGTCACGCATAATCAATGCTTGCTTTAAAAAAAAAAAAAAAAAAATCCTCGACCTGCCAAAATTGTGCCTGAACACGTTCAAGTTCATGAACTCGTTCATATTTTGGGTGAACTGAACGTATTGTTTTACTGCCTGTCCTGATGAACGTTACTGTGAACTCGTTCATTCTGGTGTCTGTGAACGCACGCTCTCTCAGTTTAACTTCGTTCAATAGGGTGCCAGATTTCTGTAGAGCCTTCCAGGCGAAAACCCGGCTAAAACTCACCGTAAACAGGGCTTAATATATAGCGAAAAAACACCCAATCTGGCAACACAAGCCACCAGTGTCGCACCGCGGCCGCCGTCGACAAAGGCGTCGCATGATAATTTAAACGGATTTTATAACGAGGTTGGTGAGGATGGGAAAAATCTTACATTTCTTTGCAAACTTTGAACTGAACTAGTTCAATTTAAAATGTGTGAACTGAACTTTGAACTAGTTCAGGTAGAAAGTGAACTTTCCCAACACTGGTTGCCACTCCCACGTGACCTGCTGACTAGGTTGTTGTCAACTTTTTCATTGTTGTCATGACAGCGCAGAGTTTAGACTTTTTTTTTAAAACTGTTCCTGTGGTGTTGAGCAACTATAATTCCTGTTAATTCTATAATTTTATATTATTATTTATTTAAAGTGAATAAATTGTAATGAAAAATAAATTAAATCAAATAGCTAAAGTAAATCGTAAGTGGATGTGCATCTGCAATTCATTGAATGTTCAAAATATTAATCTTTATTTAGAAAAAAAGAATACACATTGGTTGGCCTATTCATGAGCATATATCAGCATTTAACATGTTTAGGGAATAGGGCATTATTAATATGCCATGTAAGGTGGTATGTGCTAGAAATGGGTAAAGCCTAGTTCACACTACATGATTTCAAAACATCGGGCTGAACTGTGCAGTTCACACTACATGACTTGCTCTCTGTGAAATCAGGAGTGTTCAAGTTGTTGAGCCGTTCACACCAAACGACACATCATGATTGATCCGCAACTGGAGCTGACGCACTACAGGATTGGACAACAACTCTGTCACCCAACGATTCAATCTCATCTACAAGCGTTCGCAGGGATACGGCCCTCAACAGTAAAGTCTAGAATTAATAAAGAAAATGCATTATTCATTAATTCTCAGTTATGCACCCCCACTAATTCTTTTGTTTTAATTCTCTGTTTCAAACTAAATATGACAATTAAATCCTTGAACTGAATATCCTCTTACTTCACAATATAATATATCACAACAAACAGAATTACAGTAAGATTTAATGTACATTTCCAATAACATTTTGCTCACTGTTTGAGGGCGTTTGCGATTTCTGTCCACCTTTTCTCTTTCTGGATGCGGTTGTGGTACATCTCATGTCCAACATCATAAAGGCATTCATGCTCCTGCCACAGTTCGATTCAATTTTGATCTAAATCTTGAGTCCATTGCTTTCTTGACATGTTGCTGATCTTTCTGCAAACTCCTATTGGACGTGTTTGTTCGAAAATCGCGCATTTCGCGTATTTACCCGGTGACCTCAACCCATACCTTGCTCTGATTGGCTCTAGCTCATGACATCACTGAGATTGAGTCGCGCGACAGCTCTGGATATCTAGCATGCTAGATATTTTTCTGAGCTCGGTGACCTGTCTGCGAGGTGTCTGCGAGCTGTCTTTGATGCGTTGTTGGCTCTTTCATACTAACAGATTGGCGAGCGTTAATCGTCCGCTAATCGCCCGCGATTTGCACACGATAACACCCTGACTTGTCGGTGACTCAACGATTTGCAAATCGGGCTTAAAATCATGTAGTGTGAACTAGGCTTAAACCACTATCAGTGAGTCTGCCCGTGGGGTGGGGGCATCGCCGCGCCAAACAGTGTCCCACATTGTCCCTCAGAAACATACCCCTTGTCCCCCCTTGGGCTTATTAGAAGGTGGTCACCCTATCTGCAATGTTCAACTATTTTATTGTACACAAGCCTGTGTGGTGCCGCCTGTTGTCTAAGATAGCCTTGCAAGTCAGAGAGAGATGAACGAAGCAAATGTTCAGATACATTTCACAGAATTTCCAGCAGCTCAGTATTATATCTGAAGAAGAGCATACATTCAGGAGAACAAAAAAAAAAAAAAAAAGATTATGTTCTTTAAATCTTTGGATCAGATCAAGATGTACTGTAGCAATAAAAAATCTTAAACAGAATGTTCATCCAGCAAAAGATGAAGCTTAAAAATGGTCATAGTGTTTCACAAGCACTCAGAAATGAATTAAAGAGCTAGTTTACCCCAAAAGGATAAACTCACCCTCATGCACTCTAAGTCCATGCAAACAAAAATCCCCCACTACTTCAACACCGTATGAATCGAGTGGTTTAACCCAAGTCTTCTTAAGAGACATGATCACTTTATAATGAACAATGTCATTTCTTAACTGTCACCCCCCCCCCCCCCCTTTTTTTGAATAGACATGAAAATGCACATTTCGAACTTAAATGGTTGTAATTCAAGAATGCTTTGGAATATAGACATATGATTGGTCTTGTTTTAAAGAAGACATTTGGCAGATTTTTGTAGAAGTGAAATAAATTAAAAAAGTGAAACAGAAAAAAAGTTATAGAAGTTTGAGTTTATGGAAATGTACAATGTAAAAATATTAATTATTCATATTTTACATAAAATATATATTTTCAAAACCTGGGCTACTCTAAAACGGCAGAGAGATCAAAGCCAAAAATCTGAACAAGTTGTGTTTCAAATTTTAGGTTGATATCTCAAAAAATGAGCTTTCAGTAAGATTTTGTTTGAGCGCAGTACCAAACTTTTTCACTAGGGCACAATCAGACTCCATTAGTGCCCATATAAGGGCGCCTGCATTTCCATTCGTGTTTTGAGTGATATGAACCATTATTTTCACAATTTTCATACAATTTCTGAAGTAGAGATCCTATTCAGAAGTAGTATGGGAAGTTTGGCAGATTTTGAAATGAATTGAACCTCTAAGAAACACATACAAAGAACACGCATGCAAGTCATAGCTAGCTGCCACGTCACAAATGGTGAATTTATTATTTTTTTCTTGATATTTCAAACTTTTCAGACCTTTTTTTCCAAAATAATTGAATGGATTCTATCTTTTGAACTTTTGGCATGAAAACAAACTGAGGTATCTACCATTTTTTCACGATTTTTCATGTTTACTGCTATTTTAAAATAAAGGTCTGAACACGCCTTATGAGTATGAAAATATTCTTGTTGCATATTGATAAATTATGGCTCCTCTGTAATATATTTTGAAAATCAGTCACCAAATATGGAAACTAGAGATTGTAAGCTTTCAAATGATATATAGTTTGGCAATATTATTTAAGGTATTTACTAAGATAATTTTTGTTTTAAAAATATAGTGGCAAACGTCCCACCTGTGGGACGGTGACAGTTAAGTTAAAGTATCATTCACATAAACACTGATAAACCCACATCCATAGAGCTCATTAAATATGGTAAAAAAAAGACTTTTACAATGACTACAACCTTACATAGACTTTCAATTGATGGACAAAAATGATCTTTATTTGTGTTCCGAAGATGAACGGAAGTTTCATTAGTTTGGAACGACACAAGGGTGAGTACATTTTCATTTTTGGGTGAACTACCCCTTAAAGAACTTGATTTTAGACTTTAGAAGTGATAATAAGCTTCATGGTCTCTGAATGTGATGCAACAAAACAGGTCTTTGAACCACATCAGCAAGTTTAAGTTGGTAAATCCCATCAAATCTGTTTTTTTAAGGTGAGGCTAAAACATTCAGTACAGACGTTCAATCATTTTCCTTGTCTGAAAACTCAACAGGTCTAAACATGTCACCAAAACACCAGAGCTGAACAGCAGAACTAAGGTCAACAGATCTTCACACTCACCTTGTCGCTATCCAGTGTGTTCTGGGAGGTGCGGGAGGCGATGGAGATGGTGTCTGGTTGACTGCTTGCATCACCCTGACTGTCTAGGTCCTCTACATCCCTGCTATTCAATACGACAGACATCAGTTAAATAGACATCATGTAAAAGTGCCAATTTACCAAAGAAAAGCTTTTCCTCCCTTGTTTGACAGCCACTGTCAAAGACAAAATACTGATATGTATTAGTTTCTTCAGCTGTTATTGGTTGACATACCGTTTGCCCTTGTGTTTGGCTGCAGTGGCTTTGGGAATGTGAATTGGCTCCTTGAGTGCCCCCCGTAAATGGATGGTACGCTCCTGGATAACTTCACGTACATGTTTGATCCAATCCTGTTTGTTTTCAATACAGGAAGCCTGGGGGGTGCATTGAATACAACCAAACATGAACAAACCTCTCTTTACACAACAGACACACATAGCTATTATAATTGTCAAAGCGGGCAGTCAGAGTTGAAATAACTTCGTTCAAATCTTTTATCAAAATATAATAACTTGGTCTGCTTATAAATGTTCTTTCCTTTTAGATTACTAATCTCCCTTTTTTGTCAACACTAGGGGTGGGCGATATAGCCTAAAAATTATATCACGATATTTCAAGAATATTTGCGATAATGATATTTATCACGAAATAGAAAAAATATATATGAAACAATGTTTTATTGGTGATTGCAGCTGGCTGGCAGCAGCATTAGTGCAAAAAAAAAGTATAACATAACTCCTTATCATTTTATTTTAACAATAACTACAGTAATACATTAACAATATTAACAATAACTTCAGAAGCCTGCACAATATTGTCACCTAATAAAATTTACCTAAACTTTGAAGTACAAAAAATTTAAACAAACAGCGGCAATCCAAACAAACCTTCAAAATGTAACAGTTGCCTTGCATAGTTTTTGGATTAGCATCAAATGAGGTATACAATACCTAATTTATACAATAATTGTATAAAATCGGAACATTTAGGGAAAAAAACTTTTAGTGGGGAATAAATAAGAGACTACTGTAACACTAAATCTGGTAAAACTTTACACATTGCTCTTTGTATTGTACATTCATGAAAAAAAAAACAAGGTAACAAATCAAAAGGATTAATTATTATATAGCCTAGTCTACTATAAAATTGAGGCATGTTTAAAATGTATAGCACAGCTGTTTAATGAGGCAGCAACATATGATCGATAGGACAGAACAAAGGCTATTAATAATCTTTCATTGCGCAAAAGTATTATGATATGAAAGGCTCCAATATATCGCACAGCGCTTATGCGCATCCCGAGCGCTGAATGATGCGCTTGAAGCAACACGGAGTCACAGCGCGCACGCGCAGCGCGTCGAATACTCCGCACTGACTGAACAGTTCAAAGCACAAAGTAAATAAATATTGATGCGTTGCGTCGTGTATAATATACAGCATCTAGCTATGCAATCGTTTATCGAGTCCTTTCTTTTAACAGTTTTACATTTCAGTTACTGTGCGCGTGATGAACAATAGTGCTCTGACTCTAGTGTTTTGCTCTAACAGACACCCGGCCGGTAGAAAGTAACATGATGATTTAGTTAACGTTACAGCAATAAAGTCCAGCAAGATAAAGTTGTGTTATGCGAAACCATAGACCTTTTATTTACAAATATAATAATAGTAACATTGAATCATCTTAGAAAGAGTTTAATCGTGTTGACTGTTGTACCCGAACTGCGGAAACTCTGAAGTAAGATTAAGCGAATGCAATATGTACGCTAGTAGGGAAGTGGTGAAACGAGTTTTCATGCATATTTGACAAAAAAAAAAAAAATAATAATTGTGTTGTTGGAGATCTGACCTCTTGTACTCAAACAACTTCCATACTATTGCAGTAGCGCCCTTTTTAGGAACTAAATCTTGATCTGATCCGGAGGCTTACATGCTGCTGTGTTGTTGTGCACGCGCTAAGTAACGTAAATACGCCATACGTCATCATTACATCAATATCGCGATATAACAATTTTTTATCATGTAAAATTTTATACCGGTATTATCGTGGACGGTATGATATGGCACAGCCCTAGTCAACACATCATCTTCAACCACTTGTCAATAAAACTCAACTGCGATTCAATTCGTTTTTAAACGATAAACTCAATTCCCATCCATCCTACATTTCACTTGGGGATATGCCAGATTACGCAAGTAAAATAAGATGGGAGCAATGTTTAGTGATTTCAGATGAAAACCAGGCTAGAATTGTGACCATCAGAGCATCCATACGTTGTGATGCACACATGATTCATTCCATGATTCAATAATGTCTGCAAGGATGAAGGGCAACCATTCAGAGACACAAGTTACATAAGGGATTACTTAAAGTACTTACAAATCTAATAAAATGATTTTATACAATGGTATGACTCAAGCCAGAGATGCAGTACATGAACATTCAAAACTTTAAAACATGTCCACTCATCCAATCTATTTCAAGGACCCTAGGATGAGTGATACTCATTGGAAGGCTAATGGAAAGTTCCATTTGATTTGAGATAAGGGACAACTTTTTCCAATATTGAAGCATTCTTATATGCTGAGCAGCAAGTTAGCAATGTTTGGATGTAAATAAACTTTAATAAACTAGAAGCCAAACATTAGTGATCATTCTACTGAAACAACTGAAAACATCTTAGATGAAGTATCAATTTGGACTGCAAATCATACCTTTAGAACAATTTTGTTGTCCGAGGTAGGTGTCCGTCCAACCCAGAGTGCAAATTTACATGGATCTCCTTCCACATGTTCGGTAACTCCTAGTTCTGAGGTCTAGACAGAGCAAAACATTAAAAAAAATAATTAAGTATGGCCATCCTTAATCTGTAATCAGGCAAGCATTTTTTGTTAAAGTCCCTCTGTGGTAATCATTTAGCTTTTAATATTGTTTATTTGTCTATGTGGTGTTTTTAATATGCTTTAAGACAAAGCCTGTGCAAATTCATAAGTGAACACCAGTGCTGAATATTTTCTCTTTAAAACTGCAGTGAACCAAAGACAGTCTCAAAAACGCAGTTTGAAATAGCTGGTGTTTCTGATCACAAAATGCTTTCTAACCAATCACGTCAACAAGTGGGTCTTTGAGCTGGTGTGAGTGAATGGAGGCGGGGCTAATTTGCATACTCATAGAACCGCGTATACTAAATGAGGCAAGGGTGTAGAGTTACATTGAAGTTATTTTAAAGGAGTAGTTCACTTTTCAAAAAACTTTTGTTGATAATTTACTCACCCCAATGTCATCCAATATGTCCATGTCTTTCTTTCCTCAGTCGAAAAGAAATTAAGGTTTTTGATGAAAACATTCCAGGATTTTTCTCCATATAATGCACTTTACTGGGACTGAAACGGTTCAAGGTCCAAAATGAGAGTTTCAGTGCAGCTTCAAAGGGCTTTAAATGACACCAGACGATGAATAAGGGTCTTATCTAGCAAAACGATCGCTCATTTCAAAAATAAATACGTAAGTTTTATAAGCACACATGCTCGCCTTGCTCGACTTGTTCGAACTCGTTCATCAAAATGAACAAATCTTTTTTTGAGTCATTTCGTTCATTTCGTTCGTTGAATGAACGAAATGACTCTAAAAAAGATTTGTTCATTTTGGTGAATGAGTTCGAACAGGAGAATCACGAACGCGCATCACAGAACAGAGCAAGGCGAGCATGTGTGCTTATACTGTAAAACTTAAACTTTTGTATTTATTTTTGAAATGAGCAATCGTTTCGTTAGATAAGACCAAGCGGCAACATTCTAATCTGAAAGATGAAGCCTACCCGGAAGTGCAATAAACTGCAATACATCTCAAATCCGCTAGAGGCCGGTCCCAAAAGGGAGCAAATATCCATAGACGTCATGTTATAATGTCCGTTTTCACAGCATTAATTCATATGTTTACAGTTTGCTCCCATGGACTTTTATTGTAATCTTCAATATGTTCCGCGTGCCTGACAACTGTGAGGGGGTGAATTTTTTTCTAACTCGTTAGTTTAGATCATATTTAGATATAAAACGTATGACAAATAAGGGCGGTTAACTTTAATTGACAGCTGATAATGGGCTGCGCCGAGTGAATTTGACGTCTCGGCCATGATCAACACATCATACCATCTCTGTATCTTTTCTGAAACTTTTGTATTTTCCCAAATTTTCCAGTTTGAAGCCGCCCATACCCCCCATAAACAGCCTCAAACCAGTTCTTCAGAGAGTCTATGGGTGACGTCAAGTGAAGCTGCACTGAAACTCTCATTTGGACCTTGAACCGTTTGGTTCCCACTGAAGTCCATTATATGGAGAAAAATCCTGGAATGTTTTCATCAAAAACCTTAATTTCTTTTCGACTGAAGAAAGAAAGACATGGACATCTTGGATGACATGGGGGAGAGTAAATTATCAGCAAAAGTTTTTTTTTTTTAAAGTGAACTACTCCTTTAAGGCAAGAATCGTTTTTTATAAATTATTATTAAAGGATAAAATAATTGACTACAGGGGGACTGTAAGTAATTTATAACAACATTAAAAAAAAAAAAACCCATACCATAAGCTTGCTCTTGTAGAGGTACTTGCTTCTGCCGTTGGAGTCTTTGACGTCCTTGCTGAAGATGAGGGACATCTCAAAGAGGAAGAGGTGCCGCTCTCTGCCCTTCCGGATCAGGGTTTTTGGATCCCAAACCTGGAATGATTCTTGCAGAATCAACTCACCCTGAGACTCAATGTTCTCATCAAAACCTGAAAGAACAGGAGGCAGAGTAAGAGACAGTGATGAGAGAGAGTGGTTGAACAAAGATATACAGTTAAAATAATGGTTTGTGTGTGTGTGTGCGTGTGTTACTCACCATCCAGCATGCTGAGGTGCATGGCATCATTCGCTCTCTTGGGCACACTGAGCATGACCTCCAGACCATCTTTAATTTCTCCTTTACCTTCCTCACAGCATGTCAATAGTTCCTATGCACAAGCATATCATTTTTACGTGTACATTTGAAGATATACATTGAAGAGTTAGTGCTTTAATGTGGATTTTGCAATAAGACATTATTGTTAACATGCGGTGGTTTTCTTTTTTCTTTTTTAAATATATTTACTGAATAAGTAAACCCTGTTGAAAAACCATGTTGAATTCCATGCTGGTCCAGGCTGGTTAGTGCTGGTATACCACTGGTCTAGCTGGTGGACCAGCATAGTCATGCTGTTCTAAAGCAAAACGGAGCTGGTGAAGCTGGTTCACTAGCATTGTCTTGTGGGGTTGAGTGTGTGTAAGCCAGATGTCTGTCTGCAAGCAGTGTTTTGGGACAAGCATTGTTTGTATACTTCTATAATGAAGTAAAGGAAAAAGAATATCCGATTAAAATATTAATATATGTAATGTTTGTTCCTTCTGTTAAATGTATGACTGAAAATTGTGTTTCGCTTTATTTTGATGGTCCCTTTAAAGGGACACTCCTCCCATTTACAATTAACCTCCTGGGGACCAAAAATGTGTCTTCGCCGTCATTAATGGTAAAAAAAAAAAAAATCAATACTAGGGCTGTCAAGCGATTAATCGCATCCAAAATAAAAGTTTGTGTTTACATAATATATGTGGGTGCACTGTGTATAATTATTTTGTATATATATAAATACACACACATGCATGTATATTTAAAAAAATATATTATTTATATATAAAATCTTTATATTTATATATAATATAAATTATAAATAAATCTATATACAGTATATACATGAAAATATTTCTTAAATATATACAAGCATGTCCAGCTTGTATTAGTAATAGCTATATTACTGTAATAGCTATATTACTTGTATATATTGTAATATAGCTATTACAACATACTGTATACAAGCATGTAATTATACACAGTGCACCCACATATATTATGTAAACACAAACTTTTATTTTGGATGCGATTAATCGCGATTAATCGTTTGACAGCCCTAATCAATACATGATTATAAACTATAGTGGGTCTTCTTTTTTGTGTACACTCTTATTAACATCAAAACCTTGTGTTTTTGTAAAATAAATAAAATAAACAGAGTGCGCTTTCAGCTCACTCCATCTCCTCATAAATCTTTCTGAAACGTGCCTGGAAACTGAACTGAAACTCTGCGAATACTTACCTCACAAACATGAAACATACGTCTAAATAATGCTTTAAATGTCTACTTTTAAATAAAACAATTCACATTTAAAATAAATATTCTCCTGTAAAGTAATCTGTATGAAACTAAAGAGAAGTGCCGTTTCCCCTGTCTCAGCTCAAAAAACTGTCATTCAAAGTATAAATTAATGTTGTGTTTTATGTTAAGGATTAGGCAGAATAATTTTCACATCATCTCGAAGCCAAAACTTGAAGCGACAACATCCATTAGTCAAAAGTCTTGTGGACACATATTTAGTATGTGTTTTGTGGTCTTATTTCAGCAACTTTTTTTTTTAATAACCACGCATAAACATTATTCTCATGTTGTTCATATATTATGGTAGCCCCGTTTGTGCTATATAGAGTGAATTTACACCTTTGCCATTAACATGTTTATAAATAACTGAAAAAAGCATGGGTGTCAGTGCATGTCAGAACATCCCAAGGACCCCAAACACACCTTGGTTTCCATTGTTAGAAATCCAATCCATTTTCCCCTAAAACGAGGGAAATCCGCTATTTACCTTTTTCATTTTCTCCAACAATGATGCAAAAATCGTCATTTTACGTCATTGTAGGAGAAAGTTTAAGAGGAGGGGATTTCTGTAAAGACTACAAGCACTAGATCCCACCCTTTCAAACCCGCCCATAGGGGGTTGGACCCAATGCGCTAACAGACCAATCACAAATCAGTGCCAGTGCGTTTGATTTCAACCGGCAGAAACTTTTTGAAAATATAGACGAATGTACTGAATACGCAGATGGATGCATTATGGATAGGGTTGGGTAAAGAAACGTGGTGCCAATAGGGAACCGGTTCCGACGTAAACGGTAATAACCAGACCGAAGAGTCTCTGTAAAACAAAGTCTCTCGCTCTCTCCGTCTCCCTTGTGAGCGCACTATACAGTCTGATCTGTCTCACATACACGCTCTTGCTCACTCGCTCTAGATTCTGGGAGATTTTAACTAATTTGCGGGCATCAGGGAGCCGTTATCAATATGCGGGAGACTCCCGGAACGTCTGATAGCGAGAGAATTAATGAAGATACCGAAGACAAAACACTCCAATGTTTGGCTGCATTTCACTTGTAAAATTACACGTCAGAGTAAGTGTGCCGATTGTCTGAAGCCCATATAGAATCACGCCAATCCATTGACTGATGGCGCAGGCGGCTCCTTGACACTCTTAAGTCGTCATATTATATTAGCGCGCATTATCTGATTTCATTAGGCGATATGATTTCAAGTAGTGTAGAGTGGTGCTCAACTCTAGTCTACATTGATGGACGGAGTAGTGGGAGTGGCTGAGCAGTGCAATGCACTATGGGGATTGTTGTCTACAATCCACAAGCACTAAAAAGTCATTTTCTGCCTTTTATTGGCCAAGAAGGACCCAAATTAGAAATTTATGATACTATTCTACTACATATATGACCCACTTTCAATACATATTCATGTCTCCACCAGTGGAGTTACCTTTTAACACATTCTATTGACTATAGACCATTTCACAAGATGTAAACAACATTGGTCCAGAAGCACTTCCTGTTTCAGTTTGTAACTGTTTTCTTTATTTCACATGTAAAGAAAACATCTTAAAGATGTTTGTTTAACTTTTTGATTCAGTTTTAAATGTTCTGTTGGTTGTAGCCCCGTTTGTGCTATATAGAGTGAATTTACACCTTTGCCATAAACATGTTTATAAATAACTGAAAAAAGCATGGGTGTCAGTGCATGTCAGAACATCCCAAGGACCCCAAACACACCTTGGTTTCCATTGTTCGAAATCCAATCCATTTTCCCCTAAAACGAGGGAAATCCGCTATTTACCTTTTTCATTTTCTCCAACAATGATGCAAAAATCGTCATTTTACGTCATTGTAGGAGAAAGTGTAAGAGGAGGGGATTTCTGTAAAGACTACAAGCACTAGATCCCACCCTTTCACATGTTTTTATTTCACATGTAAAGAAAACATCTTAAAGATGTTTGTTGAACTTTTTGATTCAGTTTTAAATGTTCTGTTTGTCTGTAGCCCCGTTTGTGCTATATAGAGTGAATTTACACCTTTGCCATAAAGACCATTTTTTATCCCAGCTTTTATGTAGTGTTAAAAAACTGAAACAGGAAGTGCTTCTGGACCAGTGTTGTTTACATCTTGTGAAATGGTCTATAAGTAACATTGCCCATACATGTCTACTAACTCTCATTAGAGTTTTAGTAGAGTATTAGTAGACTGGTAGGATTAGAGCTAGAATAAGTTGACAAGTACTTGCAAAGTTACTTATAGTCTGCTGGGAAGCATAAGTCTGTGTTCAACTTCTTTGCTTTTTTGTGAAGAATCTGTATTTCGTCTTTGCTGAGATCGTTTCAATTATAGTAGAAACACACCTTTAGCAGCAGCTGATACTTGGTGATCCTCTGAACCGGTTTAATAAGGTATGATGAAATGGAATTGGCCAGCCTGTGCCTTTGTTGGATTTCCTGCACACATACAAACACAAAAAGACTTTTAATTAAAACGACAATCATCTTTCACACACACACACACACATCCTAAAACCTTGCAGGAAAACAATCATGATGAAACCAGTCATCTCTAGCCTTTTTTATTCTTATATAGCTTCTTGATAGCAATTTTGCAAAAGCAGAGCTCAAGGCTAAAACCATTCGTCAGAGTGAAAGAAGAGTCTGTCTGTTCTGATCGCCTGGCAACAGTTTAACCACCTACCAGCTCAAGAACAGGACTGCTCAACAGACCACAGAAACCTTACACACACACTCAAATACAATACTATAGATAATACTACGACAAATACACAATGTCACATACATATTCATATAAACACCCACATGCTGTGTGAAATACACACAAAAAGTGTTGTATAATCTGAATAAATAAACTTATACTTACACAGAATCGTATGCCCTTTAATAATGTTAATGTAAATAATGTATGATTCACTTTGCTTAGTACTCACATCAAAATAGGCCCCTGCGTGTTCCAGAATCAGCTGAGTGGAGTCAGGCTTGTTCTTGCAGTAATTCACGTACATTTGAAACTTATCCGCCTGAAAAAAAAAAAAAACAACAGCAAATTATTTAAACATATAAAACATATTTTTTTAAAACATTTTGAACCCAAATATGTTCTATTTTTTCCATTTATAATATCTGGAGTCTCTTTAAAAATGATAACTATTATCAGAACGTTTGAAATAAATGCTGATTCAAGAGACACTTCAAGAGATTAGTGCAATAAATGTTTGTGTAAAACAATTAGCTGTGATAGATTCAAAAATGTGATCTTGATGAGAACCACTGTACCACTGTAGCAATAAGGGAAAATTTACAGTTACAATAGTCCATGAACTGCTTTTAACAGTTACAGACATGGGTAGCACTTTGTTTTACAGTACTGTGTGAGTTTAAATACCAGCATTTTTGTATTTAATAATTTAATATTTGCATTTATTCAAGCAAATATAGTTAAGGTATATTATTATTATATATATATATATATATTATTCCTGCGATGAGAAAGGGCAAAGCTGCGTCACATGATCCGATCAGATATCATTATAAAATGCTGATTTGGTGCTCAAGCAAAAAGTTTTCACTACTAATTGAATGCATCCTTTCTAAATGAATAATTTTTTTTATTAAAAGCAATCTACTGACCCTAATATTTTGAAAGGTCGTGTATATAGTATGTACTTAGTATAATAACTAGGTACTAACCCTGAACAATAAACCAAAACGTAACCAATTTTAAGTTCAAAAAGTTACCTTACTGTACTGTAGTAATTATTCTGTATATGTAAATAGTGTATGTGCTGTAAAATACAGTATAACCCAGATATGTGTTCTAATAATCCGATTTAATGTCAACATAATGTAAAACTAGTTAAGTGCACTTCTTGATCAGATTATCTCTAGCACACTGGCACACTCACCCATGTGACGAAACAGTGACCCACATCCTCTGGAAGCTGCTCATATTTTTCCAATTCTTTAAGGAAAATGCTGAGGAAAGGACAAAGAAGGGCATAGGGAAATGGTTAGTAAAGAAAGATCCAGTTCAATAATTCTGAGAACTGCAGTTCATTAGGTTCACTGACTTGTGATGGAACTCTAATAGGTCTTGCATGTTGCCGAAGATGATGTGCTCTTTGTTGACAATCCCTGGGGGAATCTCTTCCACACCACTGCTCATCTCCCACAGATAAGTCTGAAACACACACACACACACACACACTCAAACTTAGAATTCTTTCCAACAATGTGATAAACTAAAATTATTAAGCAATGAAAGACACCTTCCACAATCATTAATTATGCTTTTGTCTTCAAATAATGTGTTCCAAAAACAAAATAAAGCAGGCCATTTATTAAAGGAGTAGTTCACTTTAAAAAAAAAAAATTATCCAACTGTTCAAAAGGGCTTTAAACGATTTCAGATGATGAATATGGGTCTTATCAAGCGAAATGATCGCTCATTTAAAAAAAAAAAAATAATAACAAAGTTTAAGTTTTATAAGCTCAAATTGTTGCCTTGCGCTGTTCTGTGATGCGCGTTCGTGACTTTTCTGTTCGAACTCATTCATCAAAATGAACAAATCTTTGTTGTTGACTCGGGAAAAGATTTGTTCATTTTGATGAACAAGTTCGAATAGGAGTCACGAACGCGCATCACACCCTAACCCTTACAGAGCAAGGCGACCAGATTGCACTGAAACTGTCTTTTGGACCTTGAACCGTTTGGTTCCCATTGAAGTCCATTATATGGAGAACAATCCTGGAATGTTTTCATCAAACACCTTAATTTCTTTTCGACTGAAGAAAGAATGACATGGGGGTGAGTAAATTATCAGTAAAAGTTTTTTTTTTAAAAGTGAACTACTCCTTTAAGAAATTACACATTTTCATGAAATCTAAGAGCTTCATTGACAGCCTAAGCAACTGCCACTTTAAAGCACCAGAAAGGTAGTAAAGACATCCTTAAAGTAATTCATGTGACCCAAGTGGTTTAACCTCAGTTTCATGAAGCGACACGAGTGCTTCGTTCAGAAAACAGCGGGGCTTTCATCACTCATGTTGCTTCATAAAATTGAGGTTAAACCACTGGAGTCACATGGATCACTTTTATGATGTCTTTGACTTTCTAGGGTTTGAAAGCATTAGTTGCATAGGCTGTCAATGGAGGGACAGACAGCTCTCTGACAACATGAGGGTGAGTAATTAATGACAATTTTTTTTTTTTTTTTTTTTGTGGGGTGAACTAACCCTTTAAAATGACTGTTTGTCAAAGCGTGTGACTTATCCCTGTACTACTCAGAATTCTGGGTCGTAAACACAATATAATCCAAAACATACACAGTAACTGAATATTAATGTTATAACAGTGCTAATTCTGAGTGCTACAATAGAACAAAACGAAATTAAAGGAACATACAATATACATAAATCAATATACAGATGGGTTAAAGCACCCTTGGAGATGAACTTCAGTTTTTGCTTTTGCATGTTGCTGTCCTAGACGTGAATGAGAATAAATGAGCTGATTAAATTACTGCGCAGAATTACTAAAATGCATCATAACAAATGAATCACTGACATCATTTCCCAGAAAATAATAGAGGGAAAACAATGCACATGTATTATTTTCAGGAATATGATTACATGTGTATTCCAAAGCGCATGAATATTCCCATTTGGATTAAAAATGATGCATATAAACATGGTTAGTGTTTTAATGACACTGAATCTTTTTATGAGATCAAACAGTAGCTAAAACTGGATTGTTTTTGGGCTGAACTGCAGTGAATACAATTATAGCACAGGGCTTTTGTGATCTGTCCAAAGTGGACATTGGCGTACCACACCCTCGAAATTTCAGTCGGTTAGGAGCAGATCGTGACAAAAACACTTACATCCATGCACTCCCGCAGGTCTCTCACATATGTCTTCTCGGTCTGAATGAGCTCCGCCATTATAAACCTGAAAGAGTGCAATGCAACAGAGACCTATTGTTGACATTTGTTTGAAAGCACAATGCATCTGGGAGGGGTTTCAATCTGGTATAAAACCCTCAAAAAAAAAAAAACATTTAGTTGTTTGTTTTAACATGAATATTCAAGGGTGTTTCCTCACAAAACAAAATAACTAAAGTTGGACTTTCTTCAAATGAAGCGTTCTCTTTTAGCACTTCCTGCCGTCGGATTATTATCATATAATAATAAAAGACGTACTCTTTTCTCCGGGCTGATTTGCGTTTCTCTTCATTGAGTTCATGGTTGACGTCTCTGAGTTTGACCTCTGCACCAAGAGCACTGGCTGGGATGATGTCCAACTGCAGATCTTTACTCTGAAAACCCCAAAAAGAAATGTTTTAATGGTCAGAAATCACCATTCTTTCATAGATTAACATGCTTAATGACTCATACAGCAAAAGATATTGTTCATCCACACTCCAGCCATGCAGGCCACATCAACACACTCACTCTCACAGCCCTCTCACCGCTTTGTTGGAGTCAGTGGACAGGCCGAGAGCTTTCTCCAGACAGGAACGGTACTTGTCCATGCGAAGGGAAAAGTCACGGTAGCGTTTGTCCACCGAGGCGACCCATTTCTGAATCTCGCTCGCATGGGCGTGGCCTTTCTCACAAAAACCATCAGCCAGCTGGATCAACAACTTTACCCGCTCTTTGGTTTGCTGAAGAGAGAGAGACAGAGAGAGAGAGAGAGAGAGAGAGAGAGAGAGAGAGAGACCTGCAGTGATTCCACCGATCAAGTCAAGTCACCTTTATTTATATAGTGCTTTTCACAATACAGATTGTGTCAAAGCAGCTTTACAGAGATAACAGGAACATAATTCAACAAAGTTTGTTTCCAGAAGAAAATAGCATCATAGTCCACTTAAGTAAGCTCAGTGATGTTTCATTTTTGTTGTAAAAATTATTAGTTTAGTTCATTTATATATATATATATATATATATATATATATATATATACATAGCCGCTCTGGAGAATACTGTGATGTCATCGTCCAGCTCAGTTCAGTTCTCATATAACAATGCAGGCAGATCAATAATATTGTTGAATATTAAATGAAATGTCCAATTAAATTAAATTAAAAGGAGTATTGTGAGTTGATAAACCTGTAACATGCTAAGAATCACTGTTGTACGATGAACTTTGGATGAAGTTGTGGGAATAGTTCACACAAAATGAAAATGCTGTCATCTTTTACTCACCTGTATTATTTAGAGTTTGATTTTAAAACCATATATATATATATATATATATATATATATATATATATGTAACTTTGCCATATTTATCATTATTATGTATCCATTACCCTCTTAATCCTTAATCAAAATAGCTTCCCCTCCCTCTGGCAGCGACATTTCTTCTCCGATGATGTTCACTTGAACAAATGCAGGACGACCTATCACTCACATGAGATCGAACAATAGCAAACCCCAACGATCCCACAATTCAATCAAGACCTGATGGACAAAAATCAAGTCCCTCAACAATATATTTTTGTCTTGTTTGAGGAGCCATTTCACTTGTGGAGTATATAGACCATTTCACAAGATGTAAACAACACTGGTCCAGAAGCACTTCCTGTTTCAGTTTGTAACTGTTTTCTTTATTTCACATGTAAAGAAAACATCTTAAAGATGTTTGTTTAACTTTTTGATTCAGTTTTAAATGTTCTGTTGGTTGTATTTTATCCCAGCTTTTATGTAGTGTTAAAAAACTGAAACAGGAAGTGCTTCCAGTGCTGGACCAGTGTTGTTTACATCGTGTGAAATGGTCTATAAATTGTACGTCAAAACAGGGGAAAAAAAATACAATCGCAAGTTCCGACTTAAAATTCGGTTTGATATAAATAAAAAGACACATGGAAATGTTCGGGTAACACTTTATTTGAAGGGGTGTGCATAAGACTGACATGACACTGTCATAAACATGACATAACACCTGTCATGAACATGAAGGAGTCTTGAATGTTTATGACTGTTGTCATTAAGTGTCATTCGGTAAATTATGACACTTTTAATGCAAAGTTGACGTTGTTTAAAATGTCTATGTTATGACAACTTGACATTAACCAAGACAAAAATGTCTTGATTAGTCCAACGTGTTCCACTTTACTTGAGGTAAGGGGAAATATGACACTGTTGTTAAAGCATTTGACAGTGTAATAACCCTTAATGACATATTTATAACTAGTACAATGTGTTCCACTTTACTTGAGGACAAGTAAAATATTCATGTCACACTTATATTGGTGTCATGACAACCAAAGTTAAAACCAACCATAACATATGACAGGGTAATGTTAACACAAAGATAAATAACTTCTTTAAGTTTTGATAATTAGACCTGTTATGACATATTTGTGACAGGTTATGATTTCTTGGTTAATGTCAAGTTGTCATAGCAAAGACATTTTTTTGTCTTGGTTAATGTCAAGTTGTCATAACAAAGACATTTTTAAACAATGCCAACTTTGCATTAAAAGTGTCACAATTTACCGAATGACACTTAATGACAACAGTCATAAACATTCATAAAGACTACTTCATGTTTATGACAGGGTCATGTCAGTCTTATGCACACCCCTTCAAATAAAGTGTTACCAATGTTTGCATGTCATGGCCACGAGATCCTATGAGGGAACGACATTTTCAGTATTTACATTACGTAAAATAGCACTCTAGACATTAAAGGAATAGTTCACATAAAAAAAATTCTGTCATCATTTACTCACCCTCAAGTTGTTTCAAACTTGTATGGATTTCTTTCTTCTCATGAATGCAAAAGATATATTTTGAACAATGTCCATAAACTGTATGTTTACAGAAATTCTTCAAAATATCTTCTTTTGTGTTCAGCAGAAGAAATAAATTCAAACAGGTTTGAAACAACTTAAAGGCAAGTGAATGATGACAGATTTTTCATTTCTGGGTGAACTATCCCTTCAAGGAATAATTCTTCTTCTCAGTTATAATGAAGAAAGACGATGTGGTTTGGGTGAGTAATTGATGACACTAAAAGGACAACAGAAAATGGTCTGAATGTAAATGTACAAGCATTCTGATTAAGTTTCCAGGCATCTAGCCAAGTAGGAAAGAAAACTTCCCCTTATACTCCATCTTATCTTATATATTTGAGACATACCTTGGCTGTAATCTGGAATTCCTCATGTTCTTTCAGCAGTTCCTGTGTGTGGTGTATAGTGGAGCCTGTAGAGGTGTGTGTGGATAGATAAAACTCTCCTGTATCATGGATCCACTCCAAAGCCTACAGAAAAGAGTCAAAATGACAAGTCAAAAAAGATGTGAATATGTGCATGTGTTTCCAACAGTGTTTTTCTAACCTTGTGGGAGCAGTTTTTGAAAATGGCTTGAAAAGAATACCAGTAAAGGGACAGAACAAGATGTCTCCAAGTTGTATTTCATGGTTAGGTTTAGTTCAAAGACCTTATAATTAGCTTTTATTAACAATAGATGTCAAAGGGAGGTCCGGGCGGACACGGATATCTAAATAAGCCAGTGTAGAGACCAGTGCGTGTGTATTTGTTATACTCTCATTTGTCCACAAGAGGGAGTGAGATCTTTAAAAGTTCTCTTGCTCAGTCTGAAACACATATTTTCATGTCTTTATAAAAGGAACCAATTTCAGAATAGGTTTGATTGTTTGGATTACATTGTGTGCAACCTCAAAGTAATACTAACATTCACAGAAAAAAGAAGTCCTATGTGAAACGAAGAGAGAAACTCCATCCAGTACCACAGACTTCCAGAAACCCCTGTACTGTAATTACGCAACTTGATACCATTTTAGTTATTTTCTAGACAGAACGTTTTTGAAGGTTGATGCATGACAGTTGACTACTGTCAAGTTTATATAGCAGTCAGTCACGCAAACCACTGAACACTTGACCTGATGTGCTTGTGTTATTTGAGACTCCAGAAATACTTGTTGTGGTCTGCGGCAGCTTCTAGTCAATTCCGTATGACATAAAATAATTTGATCTCGAATAGATGGAAGGGTTGCACTGAATTTCTTGAGAATGAATTTATGACTGTGGAACTGATGTTTGAAGAAAGACAAGAGTTTCTTCAACTTTTAAATCTATGAAATGTTCATAATGCTATAGTGTCAGACTCAGATTATGTTTATGATGCAAAAAACTTTTCAAAATTACAAGCTCTACTTTGTTTAACTGAATTTGAGAAAGTATATGAAGTCAGAGTGCAGGGACTTGAGACGTTTAATTGAAAAATGACATTTAAGCATGTTGCAAACACTAACACGATGTATGGTGCATTACAAATAAACATCATAATATCTGGTTCCTGGGAATTGAACCCATGACCTTGTTGTCTAGCACCATGCTTTGCCAGTATGTCAGACCTTTTTATTTTCAGAAGAACTTAAATGCAACACATAATTATATGATATGTGGTTGGATTACATCTGTCTATGTATACATGTATGAGTTTATTTGTTTTTTCTTGTAGAAATCTGTGTTTAAGACTTAAACTTTAAGTACATGCCAAGCAGAGGTTATGCTAAATTATCATTGTTAATTGTCAAATTATCATTTGTGACACTTTTATGGACTAAGATTGTCAAATATTTCGTAAAATGTAAAATATTGCAATGAAAGGGAACACTAATAACTACTACTAATAATATAATATATACTAATAATAATAATAATAATATATATATATATATATATATATATATATTCCCTTTCTATATATATCAAAATTAGATAAAAAGCCAAAATGGACATAATTGACATAGATAACAAGAAAAAGTCGAGTTAGACAAGATAAAGTCGAAATAATGAGATATTAAGTCATAATTATGATTTTTTTTTATAATAATAAATAGTAAAATCTTGTAAACCATTCCTTTTTCCTTTCCCCCCTGTTTTGGAAATGTCATGACAACAGTACCTTACTATTAATAGATCTTAATTTTGATTAGTTAATGGTTAGCATAAGCCTTTCTAGGGAAATTTTTCTTTTCCTTTCCATTTGTTGTTCTTTATTTTCTGCAAACTTACTACTTATACAGAAATTGCATTTTTCACTTTATTTTTCGTTATATCTGTACAAGCAAGAGAGTGTTGTGACATTGACAGGCACACTGTCAATGTGGTCGCTTCAAACTCATGGACGGGTTTAGACTACACGACATCAGCCAATTTTGCCACAATCTGTTTGACGTATAGTGTCCTGAAGATCAGGATGGAACAATCAACCGTTTTATCTCATACAGTGTGTCTGATAGTGGATGACAACTGACACCGACATTTCAGGACATAACAACAGACATGATACCTTACTATGGGACAGGACATTTCAACAGAAAAACTAGCAAGAGTTTTTTTGTTTGTTTTTTCAGTCCTCCACAACGAGTTCCATCCCATTTGTGACATTGACCAATAGGAGGACAGAAGCACTTCCATATACAGCTTCAAACAAGGCGAAACGAATCAGAGAAACAATGGTACTGGAGCTATTATGCAATGGAGGCAAGATTCATAGATATTTTACCTAAAGTTCTCCTTGGAGGATTATACAGCTCTCACCATGCAATCCAGGAACATGTCCACTGTCAGGTTTTCTTTCTATTTTTGAGCTTTACTGGTGACAAGACAGCCAGTTGAAAACATGCCGCATCGGTAGCCATTGTTTGCTTATGCTCTTATTTCTGGAAGTCAGGCACTACTTATCAATGACATCATGATTGGTTAAAAGCAACGTGTAGTCACATAATCAGAAATGTCGTTTAGTCTGACTGAGCCTGGCATTGGATGCACCTCCTCACAAACCTCTCTGTCTGAGTAGGTGGGTGTTGTTGTACTTGAGTTTGGACCAGACTACAGGGGTTGGACAAAAAAACTGAAACACCTGGTCTTACTACACAATAATTTGTTAGAATGGTGAGGGCCTCATTTTGCATCCAAATACAGCACCAATTGACAGATAGAAGTCCTTCACAGTGACCAGAGGGATTATGAGCCGTTCCTCTTCCAGAACAGTGTCCAGGTCACTATATGATGCTGGTGGACTCGCTCCTCCAAAACACCTCAATAATATTCAGATCTGGTGACTGTCAGACCATGGGAGATGTTCAACGTCACTTTCATCTTCATCAAACCCTTCTGTCACAAGTCTTGCTGTGTGTGTTGGTGCATGATCATGCTGATACACGGTTTGAGCATCAGGTGCTCATGATCCTCCAGAAGGGTTTGGTAGTCCTCGGCAGTGTCGTGTCCATCAAATACAATCAGGATTGTCATGATATTGGAGCTCAAACCATCACTGATCCACCCGTGCTTCACTCTGAAGATTGGCCGCCAGGCATATAGATGTGAAACCTCCAACATTGGCCAGTGTTTCAGTTTCATTGTCCAACCCCTGTATATACCTAGCTAAAAGGCAGATTCTTCAGGATCAGACTGGTACTGACCTGCTTGGTGCTGCGTTCAAACACCACGTACTGCTGACACTGGTCAAGCCTCCTCTTCCTCATGGTCCAGAAGTGCAGAACCCGGTTCTCCCGCTGCAGCAACTCATTTAGGATGTCTGTAGGACACAAGGACAGAATCAGAAACAGAACAATAAAACATGCTAATCAAAAAGCAAATAATGGTTCACTTCAGTCATAATTGTGGCTTAAATCAATGTGGACCAATCACAAAATGAGGATGAAGTCTTACTCTTGACTTGTTGTTCAGGGGCTTTGACATGTGCGAGCATTCCCGGCATATTCACGCTGTTTCTGTGCAAGTACTTGAGGAAGACATCAGCGTTGCGTCTGGCTAGTGTGCATGCCTTCAGAGAGAGAGAGAGAGAGAGAGAAAAAGAGTCAGTTATGAGTAAATTCACACAAAAAGTTTGAGAACCTGAGTGCATGTGTGTATGCACTTGGTACCTTGAGAAAGGCCTCTTTCTGCTCCAGGTGTTTACTGATCATGGGAGTCACGTGATCAGATTCTGAGTTTGGTCCCAGTTTATCAGTCCCTCCACACCAGTCTTCCTCTCGTTTGTATTCTTGCTCCAAACTTTCCAGCACACTACACACCTGCAGAACACACACATGTAGGTAAAAACAGACAGTATTATTCGGATATTTAAATGAAAAATTTCCACCACATAACAAAAAAAAAAAAATGATTTAGAAAATCACGATTATGACATAAGGAAATTATCCATTACTAAATTATAATAATGAAAACAAACTATCATAATTTTGACTTTTTATCATAATTATGAATTTAAAATGTATAAATTCAAATTAAAAGTCATAATTATAACAGTATGTCTTCATATTAATTTTTTTTGCATAAATATATGAACAAATTTCCCAATTTAACATTTATGTAATTTACATGATTTACGGTAACTTTTTATTACTTCACTACAAGTAGGATTTAGCTAAATTCTATGGATGTTTTTTTTTTGTCCACAATGTTGAGTTAACTTAAACAAAAAAACAAAACATTAAACAAACAAAATTTAAAACATACTTAACATATTATAGACATAAGAGCTAAAATAAATAAGAGACTAACACTGTGTCCAAACTACACGTGACACGATAAAATTCCAGCGACAGCAAGTGTGTCTGTCCACACTAGACGCGACACGACTGTGAGACGCCACACGTCAATCAAAAATCCCAGCCATTCAGAACAGCGTGTGGGCGGAGTCGCTCTGTGAAAGCGCACTGCTGGCCCGCACTCACGTTGGAAATGGGTAAGGTCATAATCAATTCAAGAAATAACAAAATATACTCATTGACTAATTTTTAGTGCTGTCAAACGATTAAAATATTTAATCGCGATTAATCGCATTAATGTCATAGTTAACTCGCGATTAATCGCACATTTTTATCTATTCTAAATGTCTTTTGATTTCTTTTTGTTACATTATTTTTTTCTCATTTTAATGCTCTTATCAATATGGAAAAGTGGATTGGCTTGTTTAGTGGCTTGTTTTTTTATTATTATTATTGAAAATAACATTGGAATAGTGTTCAATTTCACACTAACATATATAAATAATCTCTCACACAATGTAACACTGTCTATCAATAAAAGGGTGAAAGAAATACTGACGAGGTCCTGATACTGACGAGGAGGTGGAGAATTCGCATCATCTGTGTGTGTTTGCTTGGCCATCATCAAGTGGTATTTCAGACTGGACGTGCTGCGATGATGATCGCTCAGTTCACAACGACAAAACACACAGATCACTTGGTCTTGTCAATGGGACAATTTGGCAACTTTTTAAAAGTAAACTTTCCATTCAGAATCTTAGGGCATCCATTTCGGCGTCTCGCGCTCGTCTTCCACTCAAAACGTAACGTTACTATTTGGCCGGCTCACAAGCCGAAACGAGTGTGTGCGGCACAAAACGTCCTCGCGCTGCACTCTGAACCCATTCATTTCAATGGCTTGCGTACGGTGGCCGAGAGAAAATTTTGAGTAAGCAAGGACTCCAAGGAGTATAGACGAACTAATATATATATATATAATATTATAATATTATTTATATATACAATATTACTTTAATAGTATAGTTTATTTGTATAGTTTATTTATAAAAAATATATATGCTTTGACTTCTTGTCAATAAAGGTTTTTTTGCTCTAAGCACGTCCTGTGGTTCTAGTTGGGTCCGTCACTTATTTGGTTCCCCGGAAACATTTCCGTTGTGGACCGTGTTATTTGCAGCGCGTTTCTGTATTTGGTGGTGTTGTGAGTACTTGGAGCACAGGTGTGTTGTGGAACTGATGAAGATGTTTTTCTTAATTTGCGGATGTATTTTTGTATTTGAATGCGTTTTTATAGTTGCAAACGTTTTTTTGAATTTGCATTCGTCTTCATCAGGTTGCAGCGCGGTGAGCTCTCTCGGCCACCGTACTTGTGCCACGCGAGGACGTTTTGTTGCTTTTTCGACCAAAGCGCAAGCGGACCTAGACCGGAAACAAAACAACAGGCACGCCGCAAACACACGTTTGTGTGCGTATCTCCGGAGCAGATACGCAGAGCTTCTATTTTTGGCAGATGCTGGAGAGCTCCGCAGCAATTCAGCACAGGCCAAATTGTTATATCGCGCAATCATATGTGAATTTGCGAGATCTCGTGGGTCCTCGTAACTTCAGCTGTCAGTCATGGCTGCAGCCATTCCACAACAAATATGGACCTAATAGGTATTGAAGGTTGGCGGAGCACGGTAAGTCGACACACAGCTGAGCCAATCCGCAGCCGTTCCGCAATTGGTCGAAATCCGGGGTGAGAGTGCCCATCATTACCACCAGAGAGCACTCCGCTCTGGACTATTGTCATTCCCTAATGAAACTACATTTCCCATAACTCACTGCCTGGTTTCATCATCCAAGATTGCATCCACCTGTGTCTCATTACATTGTTTAAAGTGTTAGTTCACGCAAAAATTAAAATTCTGTCAGTATTTACTCACCCTCATGTTTTTCCAACCCAGTAAGACCTTCGTTCATCTTCGGAACACAAATTAAGATATTTAAGATATTAAGATCGCTCCTGCATACTAGTCCATAGGCTTCTTGAGGGAATGACTCTTGCTGGCATCGAAAAGTTAAAATTGAGTGTTGTGGAACTGATGAAGATGTTTTTCTTAATTTGTGGATGTATTTTTGTATTTGAATGCGTTTTTATAGTTGCAAACGTTTTTTTTGAATTTGCATTCGTCTTCATCAGGTTGCAGCGCGGTGAGCTCTCTCGGCCACCGTACTTGCGCCACGCGAGGACGTTTTGTTGCTTTTTCGACCAAAGCGCAAGCGGATCTAGACCGGAAACAAAACAACAGGCACGCCGCAAACACACGTTTGGGCTTGCGAGCCGGCTTTGAGTGGATGACGAGCACGAGACGCCAAAATGGATCAGAACGCGTATGCCGCGTCCTGTTGCAAAACAAAGTTTGCTTGGACAAAAAGACCGTTAATCGCGCGATAAAAAAATTAACGCCGTTAAAATGGGTTTGCGTTAACGCCGTTAATAACGCATTAAACTGACAGCCCTACTAATTTTGTTATGAAGTACAGTTGTATGTTTGCATAGAATTCATTTTGAACGCTATATTATATGCTTTCAAAATCTGAGGTAAATTATCCGTTATCGGTTGTGGCACAGTGACCTAATGCCTTGAACTTCGACAATCAGTTCCTCGTCGTCCATGTGTTGATGATTAAACATTCATGACACGCAGAACTTCCATCCAATGAGATCTCTGTGTGGGCGGATCTGTCAGCCGCGACGTCGCAGAAATAGTAACCGTTTCTAAATCAGAAACGTTGTGGGTCGCTGTCGCGTCTGGTTAGGGCAAAAACTCTGCGTAACATGGAAAAGATACCAAGGATCACTACCATGTCAAGCTCACTGACCTGCTCTGATGTCTTGTAGAAAGCCACCGAGGCATTGACCAGTTTGAGGCGGTCTTCCATCTTCAGCATGAGCTGCTGCCAGTGAGACGCCACCTTCTCTGCGCAGTCACGGATCATGTCCATGTCGTAGTGATTGGCCTGTAACAGAGCCTCTGCCTTCTGCTGCACCTGCAGTGCACTCTGATGGGTTTTCTGCGGAGAAGGAACATGAAAGAGAAAGTATAAACAAGAAGAGAAAGCAAAAATGAACAAATTTTATAGAAAATGACTATTATTTTTAGTGCAAGACACTCTGACTAGCATAAGTGACAGCAAAGCAAAACAAGACAAAAAACGAAACAAATTAAAACAACAAAATGAAACAAAAAAACAGCAAAAAAAAAACAACATATGTCATCATAACAAAACATAAAACACAACAAAACAGCTAAGCGAAGCTAAGCAAAGCAAAACACAAACAGTATGTCGGTCACTATTACCAGTGACTGGCAATTGGTCAATAGGTTTCCATTAAAGTCGAACCCTGCGTCCAAATTTGCTTACTTATACTACGCCCTAAAAGTATGTACTCTTTGTTAAGAAAAAGTACATACTTTTGAGTGTGTAGCAAAAGAGTAGGCAAGCTTTGGGACATACTACTTCGTCATCTTTAACGGACAGCTCTGTCGCGTGCATCCTATCACCGTGAACTGACCTGTCAATCATTTCATAACAGTTAAAATCCTCCATTCAATCTAATTTAATTTCTTACCATTAAGGAGAGAAATAATGTCGCACGTTCACCTGCCAGTCGTGGGTCTTTCATGTGGAGACTCTCCGAATGTGTTTGCAGTTTGAATGTAATGATGCTTATAAAAGTTAATGGCTAAGCGTATCTTTACAAAAGTTCACAATGCTGCTGCAGATGCAGTATTATAAGGTAGCCAACATTGAATAAATACATTTTCGTCAGGTCAGATACTGATAATTAAACACTTAAACCCCTTTATCTAAACCTCTCTACATAACGCCGGACTCGCGCGTCCTCCATGCCTGTAGTTTTTTAACACTTTTCACTCGTGTATGTAGTTCTAACCGAATCCTCGTCCGACGCGCGATGGGTTGTGGGCAATATCAGCCGTTAGAGTGTGCATCGATCTGCACTTCGGATTCTGACTGGATATAGTAGACCATCCGCGTCTCTTTGGAACACTCATTTCAATGTACTACGATTTGGGACGTACTAATTCTATTTTCGAATACTATAGTATGCGAATTGGGATGCAGCGAATGTGTGTATTTTCAGTGACTTTGCCCCAGCGCCAGAGATCCGCAGCCCTCCGGAGCAGATACGCAGAGCTTCTATTTTTGCCAGATGGCAGCAATTCACCACAGGGCAGATTGTTATATCGCGCAATCATACGTGAATTTGCGAGATCTCGTGGGTCCTCGTAACTTCAGCTGTCAGTCATGGCCACAGCCGTTCCGCAACAAATACGGACCTGGTAGGTATTGAAGGTTGGCGGAGCACGGTAAGTCGACATGCAGTGGAGCCAATCCGAAGCCGTTCCACAATTGGGCGAAATCCGGGGTGAGAGTGCCCATCATTACCACCAGAGAGCACTCCACTCTGGACTATCGTCATTCCCTAATGCATCGGTTCCCAACAGGGGGGTCGCGGCCCACAAGGGGGCCTCAACGAGCTCTGTGGGGGGTCGCGGCATATTTTGAAGGTTTGAGCAATGAGCATTAAATAAAAGTCCTTAACTTTTTTCTGTTCAAAATTTACAAAATGTATATAATGAGCGAGTTCATCATGAATCCATTTTCCAATCCGTGTTTTTGTCTTATCCTGAACCACTATGGTACACCTATAATAAGTGTTTACATTGGGACTATTTTACACTGGTTCGGATCGCTGCCGCTGCAGAGTACAGAGAGAAGTAGTTCCGGCTACACTGTTCTTTCCGAAAGACGCATTATTCTGTTAATAAATAAAAAAGTTTATTATCGCTCGCTATTGCGCCAAAAGCGTAAAAATAATGCCTCACATTGATAAAGCCTCACAGATAACATGCAAGTACTGAGGCCCCAGATAACAGTCATTTAATAGTAGATATTATTTTTTTTTAACCTAAACACCAGTGGGAATATTTTTATTTTTGCATTTCAAATAGGACCAATTAATAGGCTTCTCCTAGGCTTACGTTGTTAAATTACAAAGGGCCTACTGATGTTTTAGTCATTGTATTTTCAATATTATATGCTATTATTTGTGCATAAACATACCGTTTGTTTGAAAAAAAAAAAAAAAAACATATTTTGTTATCCTTGCTGCAAGCTTACAAGAGCGATAATATCATTAAATGTGAAGGGGGGCCCTAAAATATTTTCTTGGGAAAAAGAGGGTCACAGACAAAAAAACACTGCCCTAATGGAACTACATTTCCCATAACTCACTGCCTGGTTTCATCATCCCGGATTGCATCCACCTGTGTCTCATTACATTGTTTAACTCAACCTACATTAGCCTGGTTTTCACATTCATTCCCTGCGAAGTCCTGCATTTCTGAGCGTTTCCACTGTTTCCATGTTCCTGGTTTCTGTTATCTGCCTGTGTCCTGGTTTTCGCGTTCTTGTCGCACCCTCTGTATTTGTTTGTCATTGTTTGGACTGATTACCCACTGCCTGTTATTCGGTTTATGATCTTAAAAACTGCATTTGGATTCTCAACATTCATGTTCTTAGAGCAGTTTGTTACAATGTCTTTGTGTACGGGTTGTTTTTTGGTACCTCAATAGCATGCTGAAACTGCTCATGTTCCCGCTGTAACTGTTCTGCCTCCTGCAGGGAACTGGCTGTGATGAGACCTGCATTGAGCATCGACTCCCCATTACGGATCCAGCCCAGTACCTGAAACAAACACAACCAAAGGATTTAAAAGCGGCATGCCATGGACTATAAGTTTAGTCAACCAATCAGAGCATTCCGCACTTTTCGGAAGGAGGGTCTTCATAGAGACTGTGAAGAGAGGTGCTGCAGTAATATAAAAATATAAATATAAAATAGTTTTTTTAACATACAAGCATGAAAAACTTTTCTTGTAGACCCCAAAAATAAAATCAAGATTTAAAAAAGGACATAATAACACTCGACCCCTTTAACATGTGCACGTTGTAACGTGATAAAGTATGTAAAAGGCCCACTGAAGAGCCTTGGAAAGCACAGCTTTACTGTATATGATGCCTTGATGTCATTTCCACTGAAACAGGTAGCCAAGGCGGGACAAATTGGATTTCTCCTCCCCCTTTTCAAATAACCAATAGCATTTAGTTTACCTCACAGACTGCCAGTCATACTTGACAGGACCCTGGAAGCGAATCCGAGTGCTGATGATAAGTTGGAAAACGGAATAAAACTTGAGCGTTTGATCAACCGAACTCACATTTCCAACATTTGCTTTTGCAACAAAAATCCATGACCCATTTTAGCGGAAGTGAGAAACTGTAACTTTTGAATGCTTATATCTCCTAAATGTGAATTTTGTCATTGTTTTGGAACACACCAGCTTATTCATAACCTCAAGGCTAACACATTTATACTAAAAACTAAAAAGCCTTAAATTTGATCTTTAGATAGAGTTAAATGTACTACACTTGGTAGCTGAAAGAAATATTTGAAGCCTACACATAATCAACACCTATTCAGAATTAAGTGATTCAGAAGTTAAGGTCACTGGAATCTTAAGGGCACTATAAAAAAAAAAAAACACAGCCTGTTTAATTTTAAAGGTCAGAGAGAGGGAGAACTAAATTCTTGGTTTTGTGCGGACAACTGTGACTGAAATGGGCAGAAGAGGGGAAAATTGTACAAAGCGTACAATCCTGCCTTTTACAGTAAATCGAAAAGTGCTGTTTTCTTAAATGAGGTGAGGCAACTTCTAGTGTGCTGTAAACGGGGAGATTGCATCAGTGGGGAAAGTGAGGAATATTTCGAACTGACAGACGTGTTCTCTGACTCCACCTTTAGATCTAAATTCCAAGCTGTCCTGACACATTGACTCACACTTTACACACCTGCTTTTAGTGCTGATACACCGACAGTGACAGATAGCGCAACTATGTTTCTTGCATAAACGTAAATAAACACACTGAAAACTGCCAGACAGGAGCAAATTTTCCCTCTAAAGTCAAAAAACATGATTACATGTCTACCACCACACACCCACTCAAATACTCCTTAAACCACACAGGCGTCCCAGCTCCGCCACATCTCTAATCATTCCTTTCCTCTAGAGCAGTCCAGACAAAAATAAATATAAAATAATAAAATAAATAAATGAAAGGATGAAATGAGATTACCAGCTGCTCCTCCTGGCCTAGTTTTTCCTTCTCATTTTAAGCGTGCCCTGCGTTTTCCCATTAGCTCCTGTATGTAGTCAGATCCGTCACTCAAAACTGGCCAACTATTAACACTGCACTTCATTAAATATTAAAATAGCAGCATGAACAAGGTGTTAACAAACATTATATATGATGCTTAAAGGATCAGTAGTTAGTAGTTCAAATACTAATACATATGCTAATATATAAATGAAGCTTCAATATTGACTCATTATATTTTAATAATGCAATGACATAATAATGGTAAATGTAATTAAATAGTTGTTAGTATATATTATATTGACGCATGCACGTCACATTTCTACTAATTCTTGCGCAATTCTCGCGCATGCGTCGTGGAAATCTCTTGAACTCTCGTCTCAGGCCCAGAAGGAAGAAAAGGTATAGTTGAATGATAAACTTATAGTTGAGCCACTCTAGTCACATGGAATATTTAAACATTTTCTTCAATGACTTTCTGGGCCGTCAAGTTTCAATCCCTTAGGGTGCCTATGTGGTAGTAATACAGCTCTCAAATTTAATCAAACATATCTTCATTTGTGTTCCGAAGATGAACGAAGGTCTTACGGGGTTGGTACAGCATGGGGGTGAGTAATTAATGACTTAATTTTCAATTTTGGGTGAACTAACCCTTTAAATCTCTTATTAAAAAGAAAGCAACTTGATCGTACAGAATTAGTCAATTACAGGCCGATCTCGAACCTACTTTTTCTGTCAAAATTACTAGAAAAGCCTAGCCTGGGTTTCCCCATTCTGCCTTGCCCGAATGAGATTTTATTCACGCTGCTAGGCAGTCTGGATTCCATGAACCAAATTTTCCCCTGAAATAAGGAACCAATCACAGAACAGAGAGGTAGCACAAGCGCATTTGATAGATGTACAGGCGCATTTGATAGACATTAGTAGAACCAAATAATACGGCTCTGGGCATTCGTAAACCACGCCTCAAATACAAGAAAATGTACATGTGGTTGTTAGCCAGGCTAAGAAAAGGCAGTATCCTCACAACTATGTTTCTGTTTAGAAAGAAATGTTATCTGTGAGGAATCCAGTCAGGATTTAGACTGTACCATAGTCTGAGACTGCTCTCATTAGAGTTACAAATGATTTGCTCTAATCATCCAATCGTGGTTGTATCTTTCTATTAGTGTTACTCGATCTTAGTGCTGCATTTGATACTATTGACCACAAACTTATTTTGAATAGACTTGAAAAATTATGTTGCCATTAGTGAAATTGCACTAGCAAGGTTCAGATCATTCTTATCTGACCATTTTCAGTTTGTAGCAGTAAATGAAGAGATGTCTTATCGATCACAAGTTCAGTATGGCGTACCACAAGGCTCTGTACTAGGACCGTTTCTGTTCACTCTGTACGTGCCACCCTTGGGATATATCATTAGGAAGCAGGGCATTAGTTCCCTATCGAGGGAACTCAAACTGCATCAAATGACACTTTGGGGAGGGGGAGGGGGAGGGGGGGGCGCCCCTCAGCGTAGCGCCTCTAAAGTATGAATGAAACTATGCCAATCTCTGATTGGTGTTGCGTCATGACGTAATGTGTGACGGTACATAGGCGGAAGCTATATAAGGACCCGGCACACATGAGATGTCAGCTTTTTGTTCTTCAGCAAAGCGCTCTGTGTCACACTGTCTGTCTTATTTGTTGTTGTTTGTCCCATAAGAATTGTCCTGAATTATTGCAATATGGAATCTAGTGGCTCGGATCTCGCGTTTGCCGAGGCAGCGTGTAGATTACGAGTCTACTCAGCAATAAAGATTCTGAGACTGGGATCTCGCGTTTGCCGAGGCAGCGCGTTGATTTAAGGTCTGAATTGCAATTCAGAATCTAGTGGCTCGGATCTCGCGTTTGCCGAGGCAGCGTGTAGATTACGAGTCTACTCAGCAAAAAAGATTCTGAGACTGGGATCTTGCGTTTGCCGAGGCAGCGCGTTGATTTAAGGTCTGCATTGCAATTCAGAATCGAGTGGCTCGGATCTCCCGTTTGCCTAGGCATGCGTGTAGATTACGAGTTTACTCTGCAATAAAGATTCTGTGACTGGGATCTCGCGTTTGCCGAGGCAGCGCGTAGATTTAAGGTCTGCATTGCAATCAGAATCTAGTGGTTTGGATCTCGCGTGTGCCGAGGCAGCGTGTAGATTCGGTCTACTCTGCAATAGAGATCCTGTGTGGGGGCGAGGCATGCACAGTCGGCTCCTGAGGGCGCTGGCTGTGTTTATTGAGAAAAATCTGGACGCACACACAGCCTATTGAGCCTATTGACTTTCTTCTCGAGAGATGAAAGCCAAATATATTGTGAATGACTCGAATCTCGCAGTTGTCGAGGCAGCGCGTAGATTATGAGTCTACAATAATAAGGACACATAATCTGTAAATAACAATTTTAAATAGTAAAAATAATTAATACTGTTTTGTGTGAGGCATTCACAGTCAGCTTCTGAGGGTGCTGGCAGTGTTCATTGAGAAATATCTCGACGCATAGGCCTACAAATTAGTACATGCGCTGTCTGATATTTCAGCCTCACATCTGTTGACTTTCTTCTTGAGGGATGAAAGCCAAATATATTGTTACGACTCAAATCTCACGTTTGCTGAGGCAGCGTGTAGATTACGAGACTGTAATAATATTAAAACAGTATTGTTTGGTGAAAGAGTACCGCTTCTAGAGCCCCTCCTCTAGGAGCTTGGGGGCATAGACGGCACTCTCAGGCGAAGCCTCAGCCTAAACAGGGCAACCTGAGGGTCGTCCTGCAGGCTATAAAGGCTTCCACAAAGAGGTCCTAGCCAGCCTAGGTTCTCTGTGGGCAGCCCCACCCGCGGTGGAGCGACCGAAGTCGTCCCTTTCGCGGAGCCCGCAGGAAATCGATGTTGCTCTCCCGCCGTTAAACATGTTTTGGGACTTATCGGTTTCCAGCGAACGCAAGCTGCACTGTCCGCCCCACAGGCTTGCGGCCAGGAAGCAATCGCGTCCGCCCATCGAGAATCGTTTTCGGTCCAGCCCTGCTGAAAATCCGCTTCAGGTGATCGAGAACGAATTCCGATTAATACCCGAGGCCAGGCTCGAGAGCCTGGTTCCCTTGGTAAAATAGGGCCCTGCGCACCATTCAGAATGGGTACAGGCTGCAGATCGGTTTCCACCCATCCAGATACAATGGGGTGATCTGGACTGTAGTCGACCCAGTGCAGGGTTGGGTATTGGGTATTGGAACAGGAAGTAAACTCCCTTCTAGAAAAAGAGGCCATAGAACATATACCTCCACTAGACAGGGAGTCCGGGCTCTACAGCCGCTACTTCATACAGTGCCCTCCACAATTATTGGCACCCCTGTTTAAGATGTGGTTGAGGACTTTTAAAAATTCTCCCTTTTTTTTAAACAACATAGAACCCAAATGCAAAAAAAGAGAAAAATCCAACCTTTTATTCAAGTACATTACTTTGGTGGTAAAAAAAATGTAAAAATTTAGAAAAATAAAAACTTCAAATCCTGTGTCCCACAATTATTGGCACCCCTAACAATTCCGCTGAAAAATGTAATTGATTTTTAAAAAAATATATATTTTCTGTAGTTGCTAATGTTGGTCAGGATATCTAGGAACTTTTAATTAGTAATTCATGACTTCCTATTTCCCTGGGGTATAAATATGACAAGACACAGAGGCCTAATTCTCTTACCCATTTGTCAACATGGCAAAGACAAGAGAACACACCATTCAAGTAAGGCAGATATGTGATGACCTTTATAAGTCAGGCAATGGCTACAAGAAAATAGCCACTCACCTTATATTGCCCATATCTAAAGTTAGAGGAATCATTAAGAAGTTTAAAACAACAGGAACAGTGACAAACAAGGCTGAAAGAGGTCCCAAGTTTATCTTGCCACAACGCACTGTGAGGAGGATGCTAAGAAAAGTAAAAAAAAAGTCCTAAGCTCACTGTCACAGAATTGCATCAAATAGTGGCATCTTGGGGTCACAAAATCTCCAAAACAACCATCAGACGCTTTCTACATGCCAACAAGATGTTTGGGAGGCATGCTAGGAAAAAGCCTTTTCTCACTAACACTGACAAACGTAAACGTCTGGAGTTTGCCAAGCGGCACTGGGACTTCATCTGGGATCGTGTGCTTTGGTCGGATGAGACTAAGATTGAGCTTTTTGGCAACAAACACTCTAAGTGGATCTGGTGTAAAACAAAAGATGTGTATGCCGAAAAGTACCTCATGCCCACCGTGAAGTATGGTGGAGGATCTGTGATGCTGTGGGCCTGTTTCTCTTCCAAAGGCCCTGGGAACCTTGTTAGGGTGCATGGCATTATGAACGCTTTGAACTACCAGGACATTTTAAATAAAAACCTGATGGCCTCTGCCAGAAAGCTGAAGATGGGTCGTCATTGGGTCTTTCAGCAGGATAATGATCCAAAACATGTGGCAAAATCTACACAAAAATGGTTCAGTCACAAACTCAAGGTCCTCCCATGGCCATCTCAGTCCCCAGACCTCAATCCAATCGAAAACCTGTGGGGTGAGCTAAAGAGGAGAGTGCACAAGAGAGGGCCCAGGATACTGGATGATCTAGAAAGATTTTGCAAAGAAGAATGGTCAAAGATCCCTCTCTCTGTGTTCTCCAATCTTGTGAAATGTTATAGGAGAAGATTAAGTGCTGTCTTGTTGGCAAAAGGGGGTTGTACAAAGTATTAACATCAGGGGTGCCAATAATTGTGGGACACATGATATGAAGTTTTTATTTTTTTAAATTTTTAAAAAAAAAAATTACCACCAAAGTAATGTACTTAAATAAAAGGTTGGATTTTTCGCTTTTTTTGCATTTGGATTCTATGTTGTTTAAAAAAAAAGGGAGAATTTTTAAAAGTCCTCGTCCACATCTTAAACAGGGGTGCCAATAATTGTGGAGGGCACTGTAGTTCCCAAGAAGGATGGGGCGGTTGCGTCCGATAATAGATCTCAGGCACTTGAACCATTCTCTGAGGAGATTCAGATTCAAGATGCTCACCAACAATCGTGAACCAAATTCAATCCGAGGAATGGTTTGCCACGATAGATCTGAAGGACGCTTACTGTCATATATTCATCCTTCCATCTGACAGGAAGTTCCTGAGGTTCGCTTTTGGGGGCGAAGCGTACCAATATCGGGTTCTTCCGTTCGGCCTAGCACTCTCACCCCGCACATTTACCAAATGTGTGGATACAGCTCTAGCACCCCTGAGAATCGAGGGTATCAGGGTGCTCAATTTTATAGACGACTGGCTCATTCTGGCTCAGTCACAAGAGGAGGCGGTTCAGCATCGAGATGTTGTCCTCGCCCACATCCAAAAGTTGGGGTGGAGACTCAACACGAAGAAGAGCGTGTTGACATCAGCCCAGAGAACGACGTTCCTGGGAGTGGTGTGGGATTCGGTCACGATGCGGGCACGGCTGTTTCCCGCGTGAGTCGGATCCATCCTGGCCACAGTGGCTGGGATAAAGCTGGGCCAAGCCATCACTGTCAAACATTTCCATAGAGTGTTGGGGCTCAGGGCAGCAGCGTCCAACATCATTCCATTTGGCCTGCTGCTCATGAGGGCGCTCAGTGGTGGTTTAAAACCAAGGGATTTTCCCTGAGGGTCAGGGAAGGTCCTCGTGAGGTCAGACAATATGTCAGTAGTGGCCTATATAAACCATCAGGGGGGTCTGAGGTCTCGCCCTCTATGCAGATTGGCGCATCAGATCCTCCTGTGGTCCCAGGAGAAATTGTTGTCTCTAAGAGCGACATTCATCCTGGGGAGTCAAAATCAGGGAGCAGACGTCCTGTCGAGACAGGGGCTGAGGCCCGGGGAGTGGTGACTCCACCCCGAGGTGGTGGAGTCAATATCTCAGAGGTTTGGCCCAGTGGAAGTGGACCTGTTTGCGTCTCGAGAGACGACCCACTCTCCACAGTGCTTTTCACCTCACTCCTCCAGCCCCCCTGGGGCTGGATGCCATGGTACAGATGTGGCCGAGGCTACGTCTGTATGCATTTCCCCCGATTGCTCTGCTCCCTGGAGTTCTAGCGAGGGTCCGTCTCGACGGAATCAGTCTATTGTTGGTAGCCCGTTGTGGCCGGCCCGAGTATGGTTCTCAGACAATATATTGCTCTAGATGGCCCTCCGTGGGAGATTCCCCTCAGGAGGGGCCTGCTGACACAGGCAGAGGGCTCAATATTTCACCCTCAGCCTCAGTTATGGAAACTGTGGGTCTGGCCCCTGAGGGGGCACAGTACCTAGAGGCCGGCCAATCAGCTGGAGTAATGGAGACCATATTCAGCTCTAGAGCTCCCTCCACGAGGAAACTGTATGGATTGAAGTGGAATGTTTTCACCATTTGGTGTAGGGAGTGTGAGGTTGACCCAGTTAACTGCCCAGTGGCTTCAGTGCTGGAGTTCCTCCAAGATCGCTTCTCCACTGGTCTTACCCCGTCCACACTCAAGGTGTACGTGGCTGCCATTGTGGCTTTCCACACTCCTCTTTTTATTTTATTTTTTATTTCACCTTTATTTAACCAGGTTAATCGGTTGAGAACAAGTTCTCATTTGCAACCGCGACCTGGCCAAGACAGGCTAAAAGTGCAAGGCAACATAAAATTACACATTGTGTACAACATTCAAGTGTATAATCACACATACAGATTTTCAGGTTCAATTAAAATGCAGAACAGAGTATAAAAATTTAAAACAACTTACTACTATTAACTTAGTACTAAATAAAAGCACAAGCAGTATAGTTGAAGGATAGATATCCTGAGATAGCATAAATAACATGGTGCGGTGTAGATTATTACCAACAATAGCTGTTCATTTGGATATGCACAAGAAATAATATTAACATGTACAGTGGTCCGTTAGTAGTTTAGAAAGTGTTGCTTTAAAAGTAATGATAGGTATGAAGGATTCTAGTTTGAGAGATTTTTGTAAATTGTTCCAATCGTTTGCAGCAGAAAATTGGAAAGAAAAGCGACCGAATGAGGTACGGGCTTTTCTAGCAACGAGGAAGATGTATCTACTCGAGCGCAGGTTGCGTGTAGGTACTGCCACAGGTATTAATGATTTTAGATAAGATGGTGTTTTGCCTAATAAGGTCTTGTAGATTAGATAATACCAGTGGCTTAGGCGCCGGGTATGTAACGAAGGCCATCCAACTAGTGAATAAAGGGTACAGTGATGAGTGTTATATGGGGCGTTGGTTACAAAACGAATAGCACAGTGGTAAACAACATCCAGTTTCTTGAGGAGAGAGCTTGAGGCAGTTCTGTAGACTACATCACTAAAGTCAAACATTGGGACAATGGTCATTTTCACAAGGGATTGTTTTGCAGAAAAAGTAAAGGAAGCTTTGTTACGAAATAGAAAGCCAATCCTGGATTTAATCTTAGACTGGAGATAGTTTATGTGTGTTTGGAAGGAGAGCGAGGGGTCAAGCCAGACCCCTAGGTATTTATATTTCTCCACATATTCCAGCTTTGACCCATCCAGGGTGGTGATGTTTTTTAAACAAAACGGTATAGTCTGGGACCGATTGAAAATCATGCATTTAGTCTTACTTGAGTTTAAAGACAGTTTAAGATCACAGAGAGCAAATTGCAGATCTTCAAAGCTCTTTTGGAGGGTTTCCAACACAAATTCCAGTGTAGGGCCTGATGTATATAGAACAGTGTCGTCTGCATAGAGATGGATTAGAGAATTCTCCTCTGAGTGATGGACCTCTGGGGAGACATCAATTGATCGTACGTTTCCTCCGTGGGGGCTGGAGGATGAGACCTGCGGCTCGTACCAGGGTTCCCAGATGGGTCCTAGCAGTAGTTCTCGAAGGTTTGGCTGAGGCCCCCTTCGAGCCACTGGAGTCGGCTGAGGCCAAGAACCTGGCGCTGAAGGTCGCTTTTCTGTTGGCCATCACTTCTCTGAGGAGGGCTGGGAGATCTTCAGGCGCTCTCCATATCTAACGAGTGCCTGAAGTTTGCTCCAGGCAACATTAAAGCCATCCTTCACCCTAGGTCCGGCTGTCTGCCTAAGGTGCCATCCAGTGTGGCACGACCTATAGTTCTGCAGGTGATTCATCCTCCATCCCATGTGACGGCGGATGAAGAGAGACTTCACTTGCTCTGCCCTGTCAGAGCACTGAGGATCTACATTCAGAGGCTCTCTTCATGGCGGATGGCGGACCAGTTGCTGGTGTGTTTTGGGTCCCCCAAGAAGGGGCTTCCCGCTTCTAAACAGACCATCAGCAACTGGATTGTCCATGGTATTTCTACGGCCTACCAGGTGCGTGGTATGCCTTCACCTGTGGCTGTGAGGGCTCATTCCACCAGAGGCTTGGCGTCCGCTAGAGCCCTTCTCACAGGGGCTCCCATCCAGGAGGTCTGCGATGCAGCTGGATGGGCCACCCCATATACCTTTATTAGGTTTACAGTTTGGACATTCCGTCGACACCCGGCTCTCTTGTGCTCGCGTCCTGAGTGTGCCTGTGAGC
>NC_142780.1:8977100-9004600 GCF_988280905.1 Pimephales promelas | reverse complement strand
AGAGATCAAAATATGCATGCATTGTAAATATATATATATATATATATATATATATATATATATATATGTGCATTGTAATCCAACTCACATTTTGTTTGACAATTTCTGTTTTTAAAGTTAATTCAACTATTTAACATAAAAATGTTTTTACAACTAATGACCACACTGTTTTGTGTGGATAAACAAATACAACATAATATTAAAAAGAGAAAGAGAATGACCAAACCATTAGTTATCAAATATTAAGAAATTAAATTTTTAAAGACCATTTAAACCTGTTTTTCATTCAACAAGTTTTTTAATTAAAAATAAATAAAAACACACGTCTATATTACTAACCTATACATTTCTATATTACTAACACAGCAGTATCGGTCCAGACTGGCCAAGAGGGAACTTTGTGAACGATATCTATCCAACCAAGTGGGGACTTTGTGTGTGTGTGTGTGTGAACAATGAAGTGAACTGACAGTGAAATCTGTCTTCATTACAGTTACATTATATATCTATTATATAAACTATATATATATATATATATATATATATATATATATATATATATATATATATATATACTGTGTGTGTATATATATATATATATATAAAAATCTTTATTTGACATGGACATACAATTACATTGGACGAGCCATATGCATTTGTTTTTAGTGATTATAGCATACATGCTAATTTTCAACACCTGTCCACGGGAGGCTTTTGAAAATAAAATAAAATACAGTAACAAGGGAGAAAAAATAAATAAATAAAAAATAAAAACAGCAAGTATCAGAATCAGAAAGTATTAGTAATAGACTATGCATGTGAGCACTGTTGTTTAGTGTATATATATATATATATATATATATATATATATATATTCACACAGGCATCAGAGATCAAAATATGCATGCATTGTAAATATATATATATACATATATACGTATATATATATATATATATATATATATATGCATTGTAATCCAACTCAAATTTTGTTTGACAATTTCTGTTTTTAAAGTTAATTCAACTATTTAACATAAAAATGTTTTTTACAACTAATGACCACACTGTTTTGTGTGGATAAACAAATACAACATAATATTAAAAAGAGAAAGAGAATGACCAAACCATTAGTTATCAAAAATTAAGAAATTAAATTTTTAAAGACCATTTAAACCTTTTTTTAGGTTTTTTTTTTTTTAAAGTTTTTTAATTAAAAATAAATAAAAACAAGAATTACACTATCTACTGTTAACTCCAGTTTGTTACATTATCCATGTTTACAATACTGTACAAAATTACTGTAATCCTAATTTTCCACTTTGGTATAGATGGTGATTAAACTGAGACTAACACGAACACTTGTGTTGGTGTTTAGTTAATTAGGAATAATTTTGTACAGTGTTGTAATACTAGATAGAGAAATGAAGACAGACACACATGGACAGAGAGAGAGAGCAGAGGACCTGTAGACACTGTGATCCACAGCACAGAGGATGAGCAACACTTTCTGCTCTTCTATCCCAAATATACTAATATAAGAGAACCTTTTCTGCCCAGATTTGAAACCTTGATCCCATCATTCTTTGAACTAACTGACACCGAAAAAAATGTTCTTTTTGCTCTTACAAAATGATAGTACAGCTGCACTAGCGGCTAAATATGTGTTAGCTATTGACAACGCTAGAGAAAGCTAATCTCTCGAGTGACCCAATGTATTTATTTATTTATTAAAATGTATTTACAATGCTACATATGACATGATTTATAACTGTATGTTTATTATTTATATATAATTTGTGGATGCTTTGAATTTAATTATTACCAAACCATCAGTTTTAAAAAATTACAATATTTGATTTGCTTGAGGAAAGAGCATTTGCATCTGTTTTTCATCAAAACGGGGTAAAAAAATACCGTACGATCAGACGGTAACAGTTCAAAAGCACGAGAAGACGCCTCTAATCATTCATAACATTATTTGCCTTATTTACTCAGTAGCATTTCGATGTCAACAAATAATTCAGAATATCATAACTTTCGATTTCAATGAAATTCATTCTCTGTTGTGGCTTATACTTACGGTATATGATCGGTCCACACTTCCCATTTAAGTTTATTGTCAAAAAAAACAAGATATTGAAAATGTGGCTGCCTTATAATTGAAACATAATTTATACTCATATCCTTTTTTGTTTCCTTTGTTACTACAGAGATAGTCAGTGTTTGAAATATTGCTAAATTTAAATACAACCAAACATATGTCACTCCTTACCATCTATTGCAAAATAAATAAATAAAATAAATAAAAAAATTCAACAAAATGCAAACCAAACCATGTTGAATGAAATCAAGTAAATGTTTATTCAAAGTCCACATTAGAACATTCATTAATTTAATCTTACCAGTAAGATTTTCCCTGAAAGGAGTAGAAATATAAAAAAACTGCATCTTCAGCTGAGTAGTCTTTGAGCAGGGTCTCTCCTTCAGATCCAGCCATGTGTCTTCCAACATACTCCAGTAGGAATTCACCTGGCTCAATATGTTTTGTGGCGATTACTCCAAAACCTAATAAATTGGGTATAAATAAGTGTAAATTAAGTATGAGAAAAGATTCATAAAGTTGTTAAGGTTGTCTAAACTGTTTTAAATGGTAGCCCTGCTTGGAAAACAAATACGATATCTACATCTAAAAGTGCAAAACTACAAAACTCATATGTATCATGACACTGAATATTGATAATTTCCATTGTTAAACAGGCCCCCGGAGTCTAACTGGCAGTTACATACAAATAATATCAAGATCACTCGCACATCTACACAATGGAGTTTAATTTAGAGACATCAGCAGCTAGCATAAATACAGGCAGGAAAACAGATATAAATCCACCTTTAACTGATTCAATCATGTTTTTTTGTTTCTCTTGTGTTTTTTTTAACAGCCTGTTGTTTTTAGCTACACATTTTAAACCCAACCATTCGACATTATTTAGAGACCAAACTTAGCTTTTAATTAAGTTTTGCAAAGTCATACTGATGGCAGAATTGAATGCCGTAACTTACCTTTCTCTTCACACATTAATTTTTTCTCGAATGTGTCTTTATCTTTCCCCGAAGCAATGAAGTACAAGGCTTCCTTTTCAGGAGAAACTCTTTTGGGTCTCATTTTCCTGTGAAATATAAGAACATTTTATGCAGGATATAGTGCATATGCTAAGTAAAAAAAAATAGAAAATACTCTAAAAAAAACTCCTTAGAATTGTGTAGACAATAACTTATTGAAAAGATGACAATGTGGCTGATAATTTACTACATTTTTACTATACTTTTTATATCAAGTATTTTTATAAAATCATTTTAAAAAGAAACTGAATATCAATAATACCAATCTGCATGCACATTTACATTGTAAGAGGATGCAAAAACATTGTATAATGTTAGCATTTACAAATCATCATAAAATGAAGTTAGAATGTACAACTTACCTTTTACTTCGGAAAGAAAAAAAGTGAGATGAGAAATTACTATTGGTTCTGTTATGCAAATGTTTTGTGATTGAAATCAAATAGCTAGATTAACATAAGGGTAGAATCTGTTGGTAAATTAGTTTTAAATCCAGTTGTAAACATCAACTGGATCAGGAAAAAGTACTTTTCATAATTAGTATTATTTTGCATGCATTTTAAATAGAGCACAGAACACAAACCTATATCAATGGCAGATAAAACATGATAAAGTTAATAAAGGAAAAGTTCAAAAATAATATCAAACTATGGGATGGTGCAGCATTTAAAGAAAGTAGGCGATATACAATTAATTTACTATTTAAAAGATTTTAAAAGACAGAAAAAAGTAATTTACCACAATGTAAAAAAATAAATAAATAAAAAATCTGCTCATTTATAAATCAAATGATGTTATAGGGATGTAGCAGATTACCATGGGCATTCATATTTTTGTTGGTTTAACTAAACCTTTATACCACATCTGAAACGAAAGCTCATATTAATAGTAGGATGACTTGTTTAAGCATATGTATTTTTAGGTCTAAGGTAAACTTTCACAGCCTGGCCTTTGAAGCCGTTCTCCATAGAGATGCTAATGTCCTGCAGGTAGTGGGGGTTGCAGCTCAGTCCACTCAGGGACTGAAAACACAGTGAGAAAGCGTCCGATCACAGCCATTGGGATATGTTTCAATCAGCTCTGTAATTTAGCAGAGCTGTTTACAATACAGTCAAATCACACCACATGTATTTTTACACGTTTATATATCAATGTTTATACTTAAACACATTAACATTTTCTAAGACAGCCCTTGTTTTAGCAGGTGGGGAATAAATGAAATATGATGAGTATGTCATAAATCTTGCTTTAGTAAGCAGACACTTGAGAGCTTAATGTTACTTATACTCAGACTGTTAGTATTAAACAGATATGTTAGCTCAAATACAAAAACTTATACAATTGATAATACTTGATAATACATATTTGGAATGTCTAAAACATGGATGTGGTAAATGGATCTAGGAACACAACAAAGCTAAAACCATTACTGAAACCATTTTGATTCTGTCAAAAATAATTTCTGACAATTGCACCCCTTACATGTCCAGTCAGTCCCTAATTCAATTTTTTAAGATGTTTTCAAAATATCCACAGTGTATTTTTTAATGTATGTTTGTTTTTATTTGGTGTGGCTCAGATGATGAGTCATAAAATAAATTATGAATGGAAGTGGATGTTTATGTTATTTTTGTGTTGTTGTTTTTTTGTCCCAAAATAAGAAACCGTAAGTGAGTGCTTGTAATAACTTCCAGTTAAAAAATATTCATAATTACCGGTTGCTTACATTGCGCTCCTCACAAAGATTAATACATTTTTTAGGTTAAAGAGCTAAGGAGGTTAAATCCACAAATATCTTAACTGTTATCCATAAGCCAACTGCAATTAAGACATTTGATCAAGAAGTTTATGACAAAGAGAACGATATCTAGCACAGAGAAACAACCTGTAGGAGCGGGATTTGATCAATGTGAGTGTGAGTGGCACACAAGTGGAACGTTTGCTTGGATTGGGTCGAGCGCAATGCAATCTTTGCTCAAATGCTCTGATTGGGATTAAAGATTTTTAAATAAAATGCCATAGAGAAACAGATACCATATTATTAAGATATCCACAGAACTAACCATTTAAAAAGTAAAATTCCTGTTTTTTACATAAAGAACCTAAACACAAGTATTTTACTTTTAAAAATCCTATTTACTTTAACTTTTTTAACGTTTTACATCAACCACCAGTATGTAAACGTTGAATTAACTATAAAGTAAGGTGAAGTAAATGAGTGACAGCCCTTTTCACGTCCCTAAGTTGTGGCCAAAATGTTTTTCCAGCTTTTGCGAAGAGTAGAGCAGACAATATAATAAGTGCCGAAGCAAAAACAGTCAATACACTTGTTACAACTGAACAGGTTATTTACAAATAGTTGATGAATGAATCAGCTTAGATGAATAGCTTATTTACAACAACAATATGATTTTCTGTCTTAATTCTGCCTCAGATTGTTTCACTGCTAGTATATCTGCTAGTGAATTGAAGCATTTAATGTAGTCTATTAACACCTGGTCTAGCGAGATAAAAACATGCAGGAAGTTACTAAACTGCAATCACCTGTGATTATCATATGTAAAGGCAAATTTACCTAGCTTGAAAGTAAATCGTTAACCACACATTCCAAAAGAATAGTTTTAAGCACTATGTCAATGAAAGGATATTGCTGTTTTTTGTAACTAAAACAACTCAATTCACACTAGTGAATAGCTGCTACTATATGGCTACTTCACATCTGGGTCATTCACCCTTCTCAGTGTTTATTTTGCGATAATAGACGGCTGGATGTAGCCTACATCCCTTACTCACTTTACTAACTAACCAACAAATTATTTAAATAACAAAAAAAAGTTAGTAAAACTTAATGTTAGTAAAAAAATAAGTGGTTGGTTCATTTTAATTAATTTGGTTAAAAAACAATATTAATAAATGGAAACTTATAAAGTGCTACCCATTTTCAATGAGGTTGTGTTTTTTAAGAGTTACTATAAACTTATAAACGGTTGTGTTTTTATGAGCTCATATGAATAAGATAAATACACTTAATTAATGTATTATAATAGCATTGGTTACTTCAGATTACTGAATGCATTAAATTACCGACATTAAAGGAATAGTTCACTTTGAAATTAATTTTTGATATGTTTTATCTTACCTCAAGGGCATCCGAGATGTAGGTGTCTTTGTTTCCACAGTATTTTCAATTTTGACATTTTTTGGTCAAACCGTTCTTGTCTATCAGTCCAACACTATCTCACGACCAATTCGTACGAATTTGACGCATGATTAAAAAGTGTCTAATTCGTACTAATTCGTACGACCTCACTCGTACTAATTCCTACGTTTTGTCTAAACCCACGTGATGGTTAGGTTTAGGGGCGGGGTCAGGGGTAGGTCATTCGTACGAATTCATACGAATTGGCCAATTCGTAAAATATGTACGATTTAGCAAAATCGTATTAATTCGTACGTGTGAGGTCGTATGAATTGTTACGAATTAGCCACTTTTTAATCATTCGTCGAATTCGTACGACTTGGTCGTGAGATCGGGTTGATCAGTCATACACTGGAGGTGAAGGGGGTCCACCAAAGAGCAGCACAGAGAAGTCCAAACCGCAATGGAAGACGATTTCGGGATATCTAAATATGTTTAGTAAAAGGTAAAACTTCCGAAATCTCTGTGTAAATATTGAGTGACGTCACACGCAAGCGATCACTTCCGGCGTAACATTGAACTGATTCAGTTCGGTTCAGTTGGACATTGAACAACAGATTCAGATCACTGTGATTACAAGAGGTAAAACGATATAAATACTGTTGGTTTTCTCACACAAACCGCTCATTTCGTGTCTTAGGCCATCAATGTGTACTTACATTTACGAGTCATTAAATCATGTTTAATTTGGACTTCTCTGTGCATGCTTTTTGGTGGACCCCCTTAGCCTCCAGTGTATGACTGATAGACAACAACGGTTTGACTGAAAAATGTCAAAATTGAAAATACTGTGGAAACAAAGACACCTACATCTTGAATGCCCTTGAGGTAAGCTAAAACACATCAAAAATTAATTTCAAAGTGAACTATCCCTTTAAGAAAGTACTGGACCATGTGTTGTTTATTTGGAGTTCCATGCATATTTAATCTAGTTCACTGTTTACTCACCAATACATTGGTATAACCCCAATTAATTTACTATTTAAAAGATTTTAAAAGACAGAAAAAAGTAATTTACCACAATGTAAAAAAATAAATAAATAGAAAATCTGCTCATTTATAAATCAAATGATGTTATAGGGATGTAGCAGATTACCATGGGCATTCATATTTTTGTTGGTTTAACTAAACCTTTATACCACATCTGAAACGAAAGCTCATATTAATAGTACCTCTTGTTGAATCTCTCAAAAAATACATGCAGAGTCCTCAGAGTGTTTTAAGTATAGGATGACTTGTTTAAGCATATGTATTTTTAGGTCTAAGGTAAACTTTCACAGCCTGGCCTTTGAAGCCGTTCTCCATAGAGATGCTAATGTCCTGCAGGTAGTGGGGGTTGCAGCTCAGTCCACTCAGGGACTGAAAACACAGTGAGAAAGCGTCCGATCACAGCCATTGGGATATGTTTCAATCAGCTCTGTAATTTAGCAGAGCTGTTTACAATACAGTCAAATCACACCACATGTATTTTTACACGTTTATATATCAATGTTTATACTTAAACACATTAACATTTTCTAAGACAGCCCTTGTTTTAGCAGGTGGGGAATAAATGAAATATGATGAGTATGTCATAAATCTTGCTTTAGTAAGCAGACACTTGAGAGCTTAATGTTACTTACTCAGACTGTTAGTATTAAACAGATATGTTAGCTCAAATACAAAAACTTATACAATTGATAATACTTGATAATACATATTTGGAATGTCTAAAACATGGATGTGGTAAATGGATCTAGGAACACAACAAAGCTAAAACCATGATATGATTTTCTATCTTTTAACTTATTTATATTTTTAAACATAAACGAGGATATTGTAGAGATTACCATATTGTTGTTTTACTGTCTACCTCTCAGCAACAAAAACTAGTGATTGAATGTGTATGTATGTAAATATTCACTGATTCAAAAAAATAAACAAGGTCCTATACACTTGGCATTAACTTATATATTTTTTTAGATACAATCATATTGGGACAATGATATACAGATGTAATCAGGATCTGAATGAGTTTGATCTTGTCTACTTTCGGCCATGATGATTGCAAACGAGGATGAAATAAAAGCTGTATTTAAATGGAGCAGTCCAGTTTATTTAAAGTACATTGGTAAAACCACAATAAGCTGAAAAACCATACACTGATAAGAACCGACAAAAAAGGAACAAAACACAGACAGAAACCTAACACTTTCAAGTAGGTTGAAATCCAATCACACATGGTGACATACACGTTTAAAGTGACTATGTGTAAACAGCCATTTGTCTTTTTAATTTCTTGTGATCAGATTGATGAAAATTCATGTTAATAACAGGTGTAAATGTGGCTCGATGTACATAATTTTCTTAGATTTTTAATTAAATTCATTATTGCTGTTGTTTTGTTTTGGTGTAAGACTACCCCAGGTGAAATACACCAATATGAAATTAACAGGAGTAAAAATGTATTGTTAATTGTTAAACGGTAATTGTAACAGGACTTTTAATGACTTACATAAAATGTTGCAGACAAAATAATCTGAAAGTTATATGGTGTTTATTTCTTTGGGACATTTAAAATAAATATATTTTATTAAAACTAATCTGAAGTAAATAATAAGATCTATCACAAAATCTATGTTATAACTAAGTCTTAAATTTACTTTTATATTTGTTTTTTTTTTGTTTCTTTTGTTTTTTGCAGTGTATAAGGTCAAAATTTTCTTGATTGACACTGGGCTAGTCCAATCACATCTTTAATCACCTCCCCCTCTGGGCTAAGAGAGCGTGCAGTGTCAGTGAGTATCTGTCAAAATAGTCAGAGCGATGGAGAAGAAACACAAGGAATGTGCAGAGAAATGGCGTGAAAAAAAAAAAAAGAAACCGCCTTCAGTGTCTGATTAGGAGTGAGGGGGATCATGAGAGACATTGAGTGTAGAGAACTGTTTGTTAGAGATATTTGACAATTACGCATTTTATTAGAATTATAATGAGAGTATAAGACCCGTTTGTAAACCATGTTTTTTGTCAAAATAAAAGCTGAATGCCGTTTCCATCAAAATAAAAGATAATGTTTTTATATCTCTTTCAAGTTACAGAAATTAGTTCTAAGCTAATAATGAAAGTTGCTTTTATTTTTCAGTGCATGTGTTTTACAATATATGGCTATAACTGTCTTGTGATTAATATTATAACTATGATTAATTATGTATTATGTAATGTAGACAGACACTATATCCCAACTAAAAGAGTTTTGAGTTTTTCTTTGTTCAATTTGCACACTGAATATGGGTTGGAGCTCTTAAATTTGAACTCTCAAAGTGCACCAGATTGATGAATTTAACATTAAAGGGTTAGTTCACCCAAAAATGAAAATTCTGTCAGTATTTACTCGCCCTCATGTTGTTCCAAACCCCGTAAGACCTTCGTTCATCTTCGGAACACAAATTAAGATATTTAAGATATTAAGATCGCTCCTGCATACAGTCCATAGGCTTCTTGCGGGAATGACTCTTGATGGCATAGAAAAGTCATTAAAGACATCGTTAAAATAGTCCAAGTGACTACAGGGGCTCAATCTTAACTTTATCAAACGACGAGAACACTTTTGTGTGCAAAAAAACAACAAAAATAACAACTTTATTTCAACTATTCGTTTATTTCTCCCTCTGCGCGAGTCAGGTTACTAGTTTAATAGCGTAAGCTTCTGTTATTATACGTCACACGCATCACACACACATGACCAGCGTCGGCCAATAGTGAGCCTTCGTGTGACGTAGCTCTACGCAATCACACTACGTTAACTGACTACAGGCCCATGGAGAAGGAAGTGAATAATTGAAATAAAGTCGTTATTTTTGTTTGTTTTTGTGCACAAAAATATTCTCGTCGTTTGATAAAGTTAAGATTGAGCCCCTGTAGTCACTTGGACTATTTTAACGATGTCTTTAATGACTTTTCGGGGACAGCAAGTGTCATTCCCTCAAGAAGCCTACGGACTGTATGCAGGAGCGATCTTAATATCTTAAATATCTTAATTTGTGTTCCGAAGATGAACGAAGGTCTTACGGGGTTGGAACAACATGAGGGTGAGTAAATACTGACAGAATTTTCATTTTTGGGTGAGCTAACCCTTTTTAAAGCATGCCCCCGAACCCCCCTAGAGGGACAGAGGTGCGCTGACCAATACTATATTTCATTTATTCGGTTTGGTCATTTACAGATCATTCAATCAATCAATCAAAACATTCGAAACATAAACAGGGATTAAAGTTCTCCGTCGCTTCGACGGATTTCCTTTAATTGCAGCGGGTCTATGACAGATATCCGTCAATTGCAGGGTTCCCGTCTGTCCTTATGTCTAAAATTAACTTTTCATAATTTTAAGGCCGTAAATAGGCTTTCATTTCGCAAACAGTGTGATAAATGTCTTAATTTTACTTAATTTAATTTAACTTAATTTAACTTTTGAATAGGTCTTAAATTAAGGAAAGATGATGCGTATTCACCCTGCTGAGGGGGGATGTGATAAAGCCTGGAGTGGAGCGAAAGCACGTTACTCTCTCCATTCTAAGCATTCTGTAATCACTTTGCTCATGGTCCACTCCGGTTTTTCAATTCCCGCTCACGGAAAAACTGCTCCCTGGACCCTGTTCACTCAATCTTGTCAGGCGAGGCCACAGCTCGTTTGCTGCGGTCCCATGATAGAAAACAGAACGTGGGTCAATATTGGTCGTTTCTCAATACCAAGTACACAAACTTCGGACTTGCGTCCTTGGTAGTTCGGACTTGCCAAGTTCGACTCGAGAGAACAAACTCCCGAGGACGAGAGGACGCTGCTAACAGCGCGTTCTTGATCGCGTCACTCAGCACGCGGCTACTCCGGTTATCAACTCGGCCTTTTTTCATCAACACCATTGTGCCTCTTTTCATTTATAAATGAACATAATTATTATCAAAAACATATAAATGGCCACACAAATGTGGTTCAGGCAACGCACATTGATTATAATATATTTATAACAACACGAAATATAGCTAAAACACAAACCTGCTTCTTTTTGTTTTCATTTTAAAAATATATAACATTATTTATCATTAAAACTGACATTTAACAAACAGACAGGGTTGTGTCGTTTTATTGTATTATGCGTACACATACAGTGAAGAGAATGAATAGTAATATAATATTTTATATATTTTAGAATATATAAAATTACACAACCATGTCTCTTTTTTTGTTAAATGTCAGTTTTAATGCTAATATCCCGTTCAAAAGTATAAGTACCCTAATAGGTAGGCTATAATAAGCTATACAATGAGAAATAAAGCAAACAATTCAGTTAAACATAAGTAGGCTCTCTAATAGGCTACAAAGTTAAAGTTAAATAGCCTACATAATAAAGTTATAAAACTTCACTTTGCCCTCAGCCAAAACAATTTGCCATGGCACAAACTATATATTAATATAGTTTAACATTGTTTGGTCTCATAAGATAAAATAAAAACATGCACTGAAAACTTATGTATATGGTTGATTATTTGTCAAGATAAGTAATTGTTTTTCATAGATTAAAATAGCTTTTAAATTACGCAAACTGGCAATATTATATTGGTTTTAAACATCTCCCCTTAAAACGCTATTGGTCTCGACTATTTAAATAAAGTTACAGGAATTTGACTTGGCCTGAAAAAAATTTCAGTCAGAAGAATTTTTTTCACTTTAATCCCTGCATAAATACTATAGATGACCAGGTGCAGGCAGAAGCTAAAGCTTATTATGCCTGCCCTTAACTTTAGAATGAAATGTAACTTATTAATGACAACATCTGTTCATAAAAATAACATTAACACTTTCGTGAACCATTGTCCACACCAGAAGCAAGCCTGTCTAATTCATTTTTATTCTTTTATAGTTTTCCAATGTTATTCTCTTGTAATATTTTTTAAACTGAAAAATAGATGTGGCTTGTTTTAACTCATTACAACAGCTATTCCACAATTTAACTCCTTTATTTGATAAACAGTGTTCTCTTAATGTAGAATGTACTTGTGGTTGGTTAAATATACATAATCCTCTAAGATCATATTTACTTTCTCGTTGGGAAAATAATAATTGCAAACATTTAGGAGTTTTATTATATTTGACTTGATAAATAAATTTTAACGTGTACAAATCGACAAAATCATAAAACTTCAAAATTTTTGATTGATGAAACAGTAAATTACTTGGTGCATTGTATGGGGCATAATTAATTTATCTAATAACCTTCTTTTGTAATAAAAAGATTGGATTAGTTCTAGTTTTGTATGTATTTCCCCAAATTTCAATACCATACATTAAGTATGGTGTAACAAGTGAAGTATAAAGTAAATGTAATGCATTTTTACTCAAGATATACTGCAACTTGTACAAAATTGCAATCATTTTAGATACTTTCTTCTGAACATTAAAAATATGCGGTTTCCATGTCATTTTACAATCAATAATTACTCCAAGAAATTTTATATGATTTACTCTTTCTAAAATATTTTTATTAATAGTAATCCTGATCTCATTATTTAACTATTTATTACTAAATACCATGAATTTCGTTTTATTTAAATTTAGTGACAATTTATTTAAATCAAACCAATTCTTTAGTTTATACAATTTTTTCTCTACCACCAACACAAGCTCTGTAAGATTTGGGTCAGAACAATAAATTGTTGTATCATCCGCAAAAAGAATAAAATTTAAAACATCCGACACTTTGCATATATCGTTTATATATAACAAAAATAACTTAGGGCCCAAAACAGAGCCTTGCGGAACGCCACAATTAATGTGGCGTTAATATACAGTTAATATATAAACATCTTGTGAGAAAGACTGGTACTGCCAATGCAATTGGAGAATTGTATTTTAAACTTAGTAGTTATTTCATCTCACTCATTAGATGGGGTTGGTGGTTTTAATAGGAGTTGTTGGTATACATATTCAAGGGCGTACACAGTTCAGTTGTGTGTATGTTCATATGTAGTGGGCCAGTCTGGGCCAAAATGCCCAGGCTGATTTTTTTTGTCCCAGTCCAGCCCTGGGCGGACTGATAATACTGGAGCACCAACTAGCGTTCATGACTTTTTTTACAGTCTATGCCTCAGCTAATAAAAAAAAAAAAAAGCAGTGAACATGAACGAAGACGCTGACGAGACCCCTTCGGTTGGTCCTGTGGATGGGAAATTTAGTTATAAGAACGAACCGATGGAAGCGTCATTAAGAGCATGGTTGTTGTGTGCAAGCTATGCAACAAGGAATTTGCATATCACATCGACCCTCAAGTTTCACCTCAACGCAAAACATATACAATTGCACTGGTCTGTTGGATTTGGTTGAACAAAAATAAACAATATTTTGTTGCTTAAGCTTATGTATTCAGTCATTATTAAATGATATACTAAAAATCCATGTGAGAAAAAATCTTCTCACTGTTCTCAGTTCAAATATTTATGCAAATAAAATGCGCTTAATTTCGATTTATTAATTACAAAGCCTCTAATTAATTAGATTTTTTTTTAATCGAGTCCCGGCCCTAAAAATAATATATATAATTTACTCACACATTCTAAGTGATCTTATGAACCACTGACAACTCCTAAATAACTGGTTTGTAAATAATGCTATACTTCATTTAGATGTAAATTGATCATTAATAAAGTATGAAAATACAATTATTAAACACATTATAGATATGCTATTAAAACAAGAAAAAAAACATTTATAGCTGTATTTACATATATACTGCTTATTAATGTATTTTAATGCTTAATAAATGGTGAATTATCAGTTCACTAATGCTTAACTAATGATTAATACCATGCAGTTATTATAAAGTTACTGAAAGTTCCTATAAGCAGCCAGTTCACCAGCAGCTCTACAGTCTCAGAGCCTCTGGGACAGCAAGGCATTCAGACAATAGAGAAGTGTGAACGACGTGTGTTAATGGGCCATTGCAGTTCTTGCTCCAGCCTACAGGAGCGCTGCTGAGTATGGGCTTAAACACACACACACTCGCAAGTCCCCACTTGGTCAAAAATGTAAAAATTTCACCAGAGCGTTTTTTAGTTGATTTTAACATGTTTTAAGGCATAACTAACAGGGGACTTGAAAAATGTCCCCACTTCCCTCGGCGGTCCCCTGTTGGTGAGTGTGTAACGACACCAAAGTCCCCTCTTAGATAGGTAGACAAGTACACACACACACACACACACACACACACACACACACCACACACACACACACACATAAATACATGTAAATAAAAATCCAAAAAAAAAAAACATCAAATGTGTTTTTAGTCAGAGTATTATTTTATACAGAAACAAATATTTGTAATTCAGATAAGAATGAAGTTAGTGTTTTAAAATCTTAAGGAAAACAAATATATTGAAATATAGCACATGAATTTTAAATTCATTCAACTTCAATTACAAATACAATCTTACTTTTATTTAAAGCAAACTATACATTTAAAAGATGGGGGTTATATGCCTATTTTGTCATTTAAAAATATTGTTATGCAAAATTGTTATGCAAAAAGACAAGGACTTAGAGACAAGGACTTGTAGGAAAAATCGCAGCCAGCCACACACACACACACATAAACACAGACAACAGCCCTCCCCTCCCCACACAGACACACACACCCACACCCACACACAGAGAGAGAGAGAGAGAGAGAGAGAGAGAGAGAGAGAGAGAGAGAATCGCAGGGGAAATAAATCCATTCAAACTACAATATCTGACTTTCTGTTGCTCAGAGCGAATGACTTTAAATTGGAAAGTTGATCGGCTTGACGAGAACAATATACGTGGTAAGTTTTGTAACTGTAGGTAAATTGAGCAAAGTTATAACACACTTTATGTGTCCTTTTTTAGTCATAAAATTCATTTCCTCGCCACGGCCAGACCGTTCGAGATATCAAAAATCCGTCCGGAATTGAGCATCCTCAATGTCTTGACTTCATGCACACCGAGTTTGGTTGTGATTGGTAAACACATGCATTGTGATTTGATGTATTTCTCCTAGGACAATTATTCAAACAACCCATAATTCATAATTCATAAATAACTTCCATTTGAACTGTCATAAAACTTAGAGCACGAAAGTTGTTTGGCCTGATGTGATCTTTAATTGTACCGAGTTTCATATTAATTCATGCAAGTGTGTTTGATTTATGGACAAATTTTTGAATCCCAGTCCAGGGGGCGCTGTCGAGCCGCCCTGCCACGCCCGATGACCAGCTTCAGCCCGGCCCTGATGGCCATGGGTTCTGACCCGTGTGCAAAGTTTCAAGAGTTTTAGAGGATGTTAAGGCCCCCGAAAATGCCAGAGAAGTTGCACACAGCAAATAAAGGGTTAAAATTAACCTGACAGGCGCCCCTCCTCTCACTCACACAGAGAGACACTGAGAGACTGGCAAAATTCTGAGATTTTCTCTACATTCAAACAAACATATCTGACTTTCTGTGGGTCCTAGCTAATGAGTGTCAATTAAAAAGTTGTCCGGCTCGAGGAGTACAATATACATACTGATTTTTGTAACTGTAGATAAAACTAACAACCCCACTTTTGTCAAAAGGTGGCGCTACTGAGCCCTCACCACACCCGTTTCTGAAACTTTGCACATGTCTACTGGCTAATAAATGTGATGTGTCTGTTGAGTTTCATGCAATTTCAAGCATGCTAAGAGTCTCAAAAGCATCCTAAAATAATTTCAAAGTTTGAAGCTTTGCCACGGCAACAGTTTAAAAGATATCAAGAATCCATTCACAGGTCTACATCTACCGTATGTTTACATTATACAGATGAAGTTTTTCATCTGTTTTTCATCATTATACAGATTAAGTTTTTCATCTGTTTACATTATACAGATGAAGTTTTTCATTCATATTATTACATGCAAGCGTGTTTGATTTATGGACCAAGTTTTCGGACCCTGTTCCAGGGGGCGCTGTCTAGCCCCCCTGCCACGCCTAGGTACCATCTTCAGCCCGGGCCTGATGGCTGTGGGATATGACCTGTGTGCAAAGTTTCAAGAGTTTTCAAACCCGTTAAGGGCCTCAAAAGCCATTAAGAGTCTCAAAATCATCAAAAAAAAAGAATTTTAAAGTTTGATGCGTTGCCACGGCAACAGTATCAAAGATATCAAGAATCCATTCACAGGTCTTCATCTGCCATGTATTTACATTATACAGATGAAGTTTGAAGCAAATCGGGTAAAAATAAGAGGTTGATTTCAAAGCATTTTGAAAGTGACACACTTCCTGCTGCCAGTTGGTGGCGCTGTAACTTTGACTCGAAATAGTCACATCCATGTGATCGTCCTCTTACAGCGAACACACTGATGAAGTTTCATCAAGATATGTTAATGTATGCTGAAGTTATAACACACTTCCTGTTTCACGTTTCTCGCCATAATTTCGTTTCCTCGCCACGGCCAAACCGTTTGAGATATCAAAAATCCCCTCGAAAACTTTCATCCTCAATGTCTTGACTTCTTGCACACCGAGTTTGGTTGTGATTGGTAAACACATGCGTTGTAATTTGATGTATTTCTCCTAGGACAACTATTCAAACAACCCATAATTCTCAACTTCCATTTTAATTGTCGTAAAACTTAGAGCACGAAAGTTGTTTGGCCTGATGTGATCTATAATTGTACCGAGTTTCATATTAATTCACGCAAGTGTGTTTGATTTATGGACAAATGTTCGAATCCCAGTCCAGGGGGCGCTGTCGAGCCGCCCTGCCACGTCCGATGACCAGCTTCAGCCCGGCCCTGATGGCCATGGGTTCTGACCCGTGTGCAAAGTTTCAAGAGTTTTAGAGGATGTTAACCCTCCTGTTACCCTCAAATCTGATAACACTTTTTACCCTCTGGGGTCAATTTGACCCCAGTAATTTAAACCTCCACAATATGTGTATTTTTTTTTACAAAGTTTTGTCTTAGTTAATTTATGTCTTTGTTGACTACTTAAGTAACGTTTTAAGTTGACATCCACCCACCACCCCCCTCCCCACCCCACCTAACCCCACCTAACCCCACCTAACCCCTTACACATCCAGAATACCCATTGTACGACTATGGACAAATTTACAAATCAACATAAAATCTTACTGATTTTACCTAAAATTGGAAAAGTATAAATACATCTGGTGTTTTATTTTGTTTTATAATATTTCTAAGTATAGATTTTTGTAATCTATAACATTTGGAAAGAAAAACTATTTATTTTATCAAGGATAGTAACACGAGTTATGTTTGGGGTCAATCTCACAAAAAATATGTTTTCTCCTCCCCCATGGCACGGGAAACATCCAAGTTCTCACAAAAATGATGTTTTCCCCTCCCAAATACACAGGGAAGAATTATTAGTTATCTTGAGAATTATGTCACATGTCATGTGAACTACTAGTAGTTCTCGCAATACTACAGATATGGTTATGTTTGGTTAGAGCCCTAAAACAGAGGGACGTTTTTTGAAAATGATATTGAATATGTAAAATTACAATGAACATTATAAATTCAAATTATAACATGTTATAATGACCTCAATATAACAACCAAAACAAATGTGTGTGAAATTTCAATATTTCTTCTGTTTTATTATACAACTAAAAGAGCCTGGGGTCAAATTGACCCCAAGGAACACCGATGCTACAAAATTTGTACAGGACTTTGAAAAAATATTAGCAGGTAAATTTTATGTTTTCAGAGTTGTCCCCATTAAATTAGGACAAGTCATTAAATTTGAAGCAAAAAATAAAAATAAAATTATGTTTTTACAGACGTTAAACATTGAATGGGGTCAAATTGGCCCCAAGGATAATAGGAGGGTTAAGGCCCCCGAAAATGCCAGAGAAGTCGCACACAGCAAATAAAGGGTTAAAATTAACCTGACAGGCGCCCCTCCTCTCACTCACACAGAGGGACACTGAGAGACTGGCAAAATTCTAAGATTTTCTCTACATTCAAACAAAGATATCTGACTTTCTGTGGGTCCTAGCTAATGAGTGTCAATTAGAAAGTTGTCCGGCTCGAGGAGTACAATATACATACCGATTTTTGTAACTCTAGTTAAAACTAACAACCCCACTTTTGTCAAAAGGTGGTGCTACTGAGCCCTCACCACGCCCGTTTCTGAAACTTTGCACATGTCTACTGGCTAATAAATGTGATGTGTCTGTCGAGTTTCATGCGATTTGAAGCATGCTAAGGGTCTCAAAAGCATCCTAAAAGAATGGTAAAGTTTGATGCGTTGCCACGGCAACAGTTTAAAAGATATCAAGAATCCATTCACAGGTCTACATCTGCCGTATATTTACATTATACAGATTAAGTTTGAAGCAAATCGGGTAAAAATAAAAGGGTGATTTCAAAGCATTTTGAAAGTGACACACTTCCTGCTGCCAGTTGGTGGCGCTATAACTTTGACTCACAATAGTCACATCCATGTGATCGTCCTCTTACAGCGAACACACTGCTGAAGTTTCATCAAGATCAGTTAATGTATGCTGAAGTTATAACACACTTCCTGTTTCACGTTTCTCGCCATAATTTCGTTTCCTCGCCACGGCCAAACCGTTCGAGATATCAAAAATCCCCTCGCAAACTTTCATCCTCAATGCCTTGACTTCATGCTGACCGAGTTTCGTGCCGTGTGTTTGAATTCTCTAGGAGGAGTATTGCACATTCCATTGCGAGCGTTTTACAAACAAACCTCAATAGCCGACTTCCTGTTGGGCTGGGGTAAAAAGTAATAGTTTGAGGTATATATGAACGATGAGATCAACATGTGTACCGAGTTTCATATTATTACATGCAAGCGTGTTTGAGTTATGGACCAAGTGTTCGGACCCCGTTCCAGGGGGCGCTGTCTAGCCCCCCTGCCACACCCAGGTACCATCTTCAGCCCGGCTCTGATGGCTGTGGGATCTGACCTGTATGCAAAGTTTTAAGAGTTTTCAAACCCGTTAAGGGCCCCAAAAGCCGCTAAGAGTCTCAAAATCATCAAAAAAAAAGAATTTTAAAGTTTGATGCGTTGCCACGGCAACAGTATCAAAGATATCAAGAATCCATTCACAGGTCTTCATCTGCTATGTATTTACATTATACAGATTAAGTTTGAAGCAAATCGGGTAAAAATAAGAGGGTGATTTCAAAGCATTTTGAAAGTGACACACTTCCTGCTGCCAGTTGGTGGCGCTATAACTTTGACTCACAATATTCACATCCATGTGATCGTCCTCTTACAGCAAACAAACTGCTGAAGTTTCATCAAGATCAGTTAATGTATGTTGAAGTTCTGACACACTTCCTGTTTCACGATTATCGCCATAAGTTCGTTTCCTCGCCACGGCCAAACCGTTCGAGATATCAAAAATCGCCTCGCAAACTTTCATCCTCAATGCCTTGACTTCATGCTGACCGAGTTTCGTGCCGTGTGTTTGAATTCTCTAGGAGGAGTACTTCAAATTCCATTGCGAGTGTTTTATGAACAACCCTAAATAACCGACTTCCTGTTGGGCTGGGGTAAAAAGTAATAGTTTGAGGTATATATGAACGATGAGATCAACATGTGTACCGAGTTTCATATTATTACATGCAAGCGTGTTTGAGTTATGGACCAAGTTTTCGGACCCCGTTCCAGGGGGCGCTGTCTAGCCCCCCTGCCACGCCCGGGTACCATCTTCAGCCCGGCCCTGATGGCCGCGGATTCTGACCCGTGTGCAAAGTTTCAAGAGTTTTTGAGCATGTTAAGGGCCCCAAAAGTGCCCAAATAGTCGTATAAATAATAATAATAATAATAAATATAGCTGCGAGCAGCGATTGCGGGCCCAAGCCGGTGGCACCGCAACCCCGATGCCTTTAGTTACCCAAAGGCACCGGGATGGTGGTACCGCCGGCTTTGGCCCTTTATCGCTGCTCACAGCTATATTTATATTTAATATAAAGCCGGTGGCACCGCCACCTTGGTGCCTTTAGGGTTATTCTGTACGACGTGTAAAAACGTAACCCCCGCTTTGACTATCAAAAAGAAGTGTATTGTAGAGCTTGCATCAATGCGGACTCGATGCGCTGTGCGCTGTAACCCCATGTGGCTTTAAGCGCATCATTCTCCACTCGGGATGCGCATAAGCGTTTTGTGCCACACTGTACTGAGCCTTTCATATCATAATGCAGTGACGCAATGACAGATTATTAATTGCCTTTCTTGTTCTGTTCCATCTATTATATGTTGATAATAGATAGGACAGAGCACTAAAAACCTCAAACAAAGCACTAAAAACTTAAGCTGTTTGCTGTGTAGTCTGAGAATGAGCTGTTTGATTTGCACCCTCTTCCTCTTCACTGTCCTCCATAAAAACCAGCTATCCAGGTCCATGTTGTTCTAGAAAGTTTGTATGTTGCTGTCTCAATTAACATCTCTGCTATACATTTAAAACATGGCTATATCTAAAATAATTTATCTTTTTGATTTTTGTTATCTTGTTTTTCATGAATATTTTACAACAATACAAAGAGCAATGTGTATTTTCCATTAATATAGTTTGTAATGGCTTTTTTGTCATAGATTATAATCATATATTTTTTGGATTTGTTATTTATCTTTATAATGAAGTTGTCTGTATTAAGTAGATTGTGTTTAACACACACAAGAGTGATTCATTAGTTCAACACATAGTTATAGAAATTCTACTTTATCTAAAAAAAACCCTGCACTTTATACACACACACACACACACACACACACACACACACACACACACACAGACACACACACATAAATACATGTAAATAAAAATACCAAAAAAAAAACATCAAATGTGTTTTTAGTCAGAGTATTATTTTATACAGAAACAAATATTTGTAATTCAGATAAGAATGAAGTTAGTGTTTTAAAATCTTAAGGAAAACAAATATATTGAAATATAGCATATGAATTTTAAATTCATTCAACTTCAATTACAAATACAATCTTACTTTTATTTAAAGCAATCTATACATTTAAAAGATGGGGGTTATATGCCTATTTTGTCATTTAAAAATATTGTTATGCAAAATTGTTATGCAAAAAGACAAGGACTTAGAAACAAGGACTTGTAGGAAAAATCACAGCCAGCCACACACACACACATAAACACAGACAACAGCCCTCCCCTCCCCACACAGACACACACACCCACACACACACAGAGAGAGAGAGAGAGAGAGAGAGAGAATCGCAGGGGAAATAAATCCATTCAAACTACAATATCTGACTTTCTGTTGCTCAGAGCGAATGACTTTAAATTGGAAAGTTGATCGGCTTGACGAGAACAATATACGTGGTAAGTTTTGTAACTGTAGGTAAATTGAGCAAAGTTATAACACACTTTATGTGTCCTTTTTTAGTCATAAAATTCATTTCCTCGCCACGGCCAGACCGTTCTAGATATCAAAAATCCGTCCGGAATTGAGCATCCTCAATGTCTTGACTTTATGCACACCGAGTTTTGGTTGTGATTGGTAAACACATGCATTGTGATTTGATGTATTTCTCCTAGGACAATTATTCAAACAACCCATAATTCATAATTCATAAATAACTTCCATTTGAACTGTCATAAAACTTAGAGCACGAAAGTTGTTTGGCCTGATGTGATCTATAATTGTACCGAGTTTCATATTAATTCATGCAAGTGTGTTTGATTTATGGACAAATGTTCGAATCCCAGTCCAGGGGGCGCTGTCGAGCCGCCCTGCCACGCCCGGTTACCAGCTTCAGCCCGGCCCTGATGGCCATGGGTTCTGACCCGTGTGCAAAGTTTCAAGAGTTTTCGAGGATGTTAAGGCCCCCGAAAATGCCAGAGAAGTCGCACACAGCAAATAAAGGGTTAAAATTAACCTGACAAGCCCCCCTCCTCTCACTCACACAGAGGGACACTGAGAGACTGGCAAAATTCTGAGATTTTCTCTACATTCAAACAAACATATCTGACTTTCTGTGGGTCCTAGCTAATGAGTGTCAATTAGAAAGTTGTCCGGCTCGAGGAGTACAATATACATACCGATTTTTGTAACTGTAGATAAAACTAACAACCCCACTTTTGTCAAAAGGTGGCGCTACTGAGCCCTCACCACACCCGTTTCTGAAACGTTGCACATGTCTACTGGCTAATAAATGTGATGTGTCTGTCGAGTTTCATGCAATTTGAAGCATGCTAAGGGTCTCAAAAGCATCCTAAAAGCATCCTAAAAGAAGGGTAAAGTTTGATGCGTCGCCACGGCAACAGTTTCAAAGATATCAAGAATCCATTCACAGGTCTACATCTGCCGTATGTTTACATTATACATATGAAGTTTGAAGCAAATCGGGTAAAAATAAAAGGGTGATATCAAAGCATTTTGAAAGTGACACACTTCCTGCTGCCAGTTGGTGGCGCTATAACTTTGACTCACAATAGTCACATCCATGTGATCGTCCTCTTACAGCGAACATACTGCTGAAGTTTCATCAAGATCAGTTAATGTATGCTGAAGTTATAACAAACTTCCTGTTTCACGTTTCTCGCCATGATTTCGTTTCCTCGCCACGGCCAAACCGTTCGAGATATCAAAAATCCCCACACAAGCTTTCATCCTCAATGTCTTGACTTCACGCTGACCGAGTATCGCCGAATTTGGATCAAAGCTCTAGGAGGAGTATTTCAAATACCATTGCGAGCGTTTTACACACAAACCTCAATAGCCGACTTCCTGTTGGGCTGGGGTAAAAAGTAAGAGCGCGAGGTATAGATGAAACGATGAGATCAACATGCGTACCGAGTTTCATATTATTACATGCAAGCGTGTTTGAGTTATGGACCAAGTGTTCGGACCCCATTCCAGGGGGCGCTGACGAGCCCCCCTGCCACGCCCAGGTACCATCTTCAGCCCGGCTCTGATGGCCGCGGGTTCTGACCCGTGTGCAAAGTTTCAAGAGTTTTCGAGCATGTTAAGGGCCCCAAAAGTGCCCGAATAGTCGTAAGAAAAATAATAATAATAATAATAATAATAGAAAAGAATAATCCTAAGGAAAACAATAGGGCCTTCGCCCTTTCAGGGCTTGGGCCCTAAATATAGCTGCGAGCAGCGATGGCGGGCCCAAGCCGGAGGCACCGCAACCCCGGTTCCTTTAGTTACCTAAAGGCACCCGGGTGGCGGTGCCGAAGGCTTTGGCCCTTTCATGATTAAATGTTAAAACGGCTTGCCATACTCTGTCATTTCGACTAGTCACAATTATGTTACAGATATCTTAAATGATAATACAAACTATCAAAAGTGTAACGACTAGACAGAAAGACTTTGTTGATATCTACAATGTTAATTCCGGACAGGCAAACTTTGCTTTTAAATGTTAAAAGGGCTTGCCATACAGGGAAGTAGGCTCAGAGAGAGGCTCACCATATTCAGACCAAAATATCTGACTTCCTCTTGGTCCGAGCTAATGACTATGTATTAGAAAGTTGTACGGCTTGAGGAGTACAATGTATATACCGATTTTTGTAACTGTAGATAAAACTAACAACCCCACTTTTAAGTATATATATGGTGCCTTTAGTGTTATTCTGCACGACGTGCAAAAACTTAACCCCCGCTTTTTTAAGTATATATATATATATATATATATATATATATATATATATATATATATAAAGAGGGTTATTCTGCACGACGTGCAAAAACTTAACCTCCGCATTAACTGTCGAAGAGAAGTGTGCAGAAGAGCTTGCATCAGTGAGGGCTTTGCAAAATATATATACATACAAACACACACACACACACATATAAATGAGGTTAGTGTTTTACAATATTAAGGAAAGCAAATGTATTGAAATATAGCACATTAATTTTAAATTCATTCAGCTTCAATTACCAATTTGTAGTTTACCAATTTATCTTACTTTTATTTAAAGCAAACTATACATTTAAAAGATTAGGGTTATATGCATATTTTGTCATTTAAAAAAATACAAAATTGTTATGCAAAAAGATAAGGACTTGCAGAAAAAATCTACAGTCAGCCACACACACACATAAACGCAGACACCAGCAACCCCCCCCCCCCTCCCTCTTCCCCATACAGACACTGATAGAGACAAGATACACATCCAAACTGCAATATCTGACTTTCTTTTGGTCTGAGCTTCTTACTGTTAATTAGAAAGTTGATCGGCTTGACAAGAACAATATACGTGGCATGTTTTGTAACTGTAGGTAAAACGAGCAAAGTTAACACATTTTATGTGTCCTTTTTTAGTCATAAAATTATTTTCCTCGCCACGGCCAAACCGTTCGAGATATCAAAAATCCGTCCGGAATTGAGCATCCTCAATGTCTTGACTTCATGCACACCGAGTATGGTGGTGATTGGTAAAGACATGCATTGTAATTTGATGTATTTCTCCTAGGAGATTTATTCAAACAACACATAATTCCCAACTTCCATTTGAACTGTCTTAAAACTTAGAGCAGAGATGGGCGCAGGTCACGCAAGTCTCAAGTAAGTCTCAAGTCTTAACCGTCAAGTCTCAAGTAAGTCCCAAGTATTTTTTTTTGGGGGGGGGCAAGTCAAGTCAAGTCACAGGCTATGTCAAGTCAAGTCAAGTCTTGTAGTAGGTTAAGTCAAGTGCAAGTCAAGTCACCTTATTATTTTAATTTTACATGCAGAATCTGATCTTAATAAAATGAAAAGACAAGATAAGTATTTGCCAGTAAATTACAATAATTTGCATTGTAAATACTCATGTTCAGTAAAATACACCATGGAATCAAACAAAATTGTAACTTCATAAAATTATTTATTTTTCACTTCTGCCAACAGTGTGTTTGAAATGTTTTAAATTTTCAACATTGAGTCCATAAAACAAATAACAGCTTAACATCCTACAGACTCTCTGAACACCTTCCTCTCTCTCAAACACAGTTTACAAACAATATTAAACTTTGTTACATTTCTCCTCTCTCTCTCTCTCTCTCTCTCTCTCTCTCTCTCTCTCTCACACACACAGTGGCGGTTCTAGACCATTTCAACTGGGGGGGCCAAGCTGGGGCCAGTTGTACTGTTAGAGGGGCCAGTTACATTTAGACCTTATCATTTTCTGCACTGCACTGAATGCATAAATAAGCAAAATACCATGTTTATAATTATCCAACAATTTGCATTTCCATTATATTTTTACATTTGCATTACATATATCAGTCTGTATTTGAATTTCCATTTTATTTTTTTACATTGAATATACAGTATGTATATATATATATATATATATATATATATAATTTTTTACAAATTAATCTACGATTTTTGTGGGTTTTTTTTTTTTTTTTTTTGCAAAAAGATCAGCAAATTATCCTCTAAACTGGCCTTTTTAGGGGGCTTTCCTCTCAGGGTGAATGAGCTTTTTTATAATTGTTTTTTTCCTGACATCTTTGAAAGACAGAAGCAATAATTAATGCATCCTTGGCCAGGATATAACTATAAAATATGACATGATTTTAAAAGTGACCTATAATATCGACTATGCAATACACTTTAATTTATCTAGTGCTAATAAAATTATTAAGCCTATTTGGAGAGAGAGATGTTTTAAAATCGACTATGCATTACACTTTAATTTATCTAGTGCTAATAAAATTATTAAGCCTATTTGGAGAGAGAGATGTTTATAATGTGACAATATGTCAGTCATCGTGATTCGTGTAATAAGATGACTAGGCCTAGACTACTTGTTCTGAGCAGGTGTTGTCAGTGAACAGGCTGTAAAACTGTTGTCTAAGTTACAGACTGATACTAATTAAATGGGAAACGAATCGATTACCTAACGTAACCTCGGTTCTCTCTAGATGAGGGAACGAGCATTGCGTAAGCTAGCTTACGCTACGGGAAAGATTCATCTTACATCAGTCAAGTTGTCATAGTTTTTGTCAAACAAGTTGTGAATTTGTTGTAACATTAAAACAGGAGATCATGACTTACTCCGTGCTCTAAGTGATGTTCGGAGCTCTAGTGATTAGTTTCATCTGTGGGACGGGTGAAGAAACTTTCGGAAGATGTTGTAACAGAATCATATGAACAATTCCAGGATATGCTTTTTTTCATTGGTTGTTGCGTTAAATTTTACCCAGATACAATAGTGCCCTTTTCTGATTGGCTATTAAGTAGCACTTCTCTTTTTTTGATTGGCTGATGCGTAGCAGGGTCGACTGCTGAACTCCAGGCGAGACGCGCTTGATTCTCACGTGAGAGCGGCGCGGCCAGAGAAATTGCGTATATTAAATATATTATTAATAGTTTTTCCGCATGAGAAATACAATGTGTGACGGGAGTGTGAGACAAAAGACTGAAACGAGTGACTGTCATGCTCAATGCGTGACACACTATAAAAAAAATATTTCACACTGACTCCACATTTAGGGGGGCCACAAGGGGGTCCAAGCTTGTTGTCGCAGGGGCACTGGCCCCCCCAGGCCCCCGCCTAGAACCGCCACTGCTCACACACACACACACACACACACTTTCTCTCTCTCTCAAGAAGCAAAAACATGACTCCACATTTAGGGGGCCACAAGGGGGTCCAAGCTTGTTGTCGCAGGGGCACTGGCCCCCCCAGGCCCCCGCCTAGAACCGCCACTGCTCACACACACACACACACACACACACACACACTTTCTCTCTCTCTCAAGAAGCAAAAACATGACTGCTAAAGGTTGTATCAGCGATGGCGGGGTAACATCACTTAACATCACGAGTGATATTCCCTTAGGCCACGCCCCCTTGTCTCCCCAAAGTATTATAAGCAATCATGCGCATCCCGTGTGCAGAATGATGCACTTGAAGCAACACCAAGTCACAGCACGCAACGCTTCACATTGAAAAGAACATAGCGAAGGGATGGTATCTATAATCTATGCTTAGTAGGGCTGCACGATTTGGGAAAATGTCATATTGCCATTATTGAGCCAATATTGCAATTGCGATTTGCGACTCCGATATAATAAAATGGTTTCATGAGTCCAACTTGCTTGGTTCTAAAGTAAAATGCACACACAGATTAATGTTTATTTCTCAACTCAAACTAAAAACAACAACAACAACAATAAATGATTGATAACACCTATAATGATCAATAAACCA
>NC_142780.1:8867500-8977000 GCF_988280905.1 Pimephales promelas | reverse complement strand
ATAAATAAAGGTTAAAAAAAAAGAAAAAAAAGAGTGATTTATCAGTTCAACACATAGTTATAGAAATTCTACTTTATCTAAAAAAACCTGCACTTTATACACACACACACACACACACAAACACACACACATACATAAATACATGTAAATAAAAATACAAAAAGAAACATCAAATGTGTTTTTAGTCAGAGTATTATTTTATACAGAAACAAATATTTGTAATTCAGAAAAGAATGAAGTTAGTGTTTTAAAATCTTAAGGAAAACAAATATATTGAAATATAGCACAAGAATTTTAAATTCATTCAGCTTCAATTACAAATACAATCGTACTTTTATTTAAAGCAAACTATACATTTAAAAGATGGGGGTTAATTGCCTATTTTGTCATTTAAAAAAAATACAAAATTGTTATGCAAAAAGACAAGGACTTAGAGACAAGGACTTATAGGAAAAATCGCAGCCAGCCACACTGTGTGGTTCAAACATACATAAACACAGACAACAGCCCTCCCCTCCCCCCACACACACACGCACATGCACACACACACACACACACACACACAAACACAGACAACAGCCCTCCCCTCCCCACACAGACACACACACCCACACACAGAGAGAGAGAGAGAGAGAGAGAGAGTGAATCGCAGGGGAAATAAATCCATTCAAACTACAATATCTGACTTTCTGTTGCTCAGAGCGAATGACTTTAAATTGGAAAGTTGATCGGCTTGACGAGAACAATATACGTGGAAAGTTTTGTAACTGTAGGTAAAATGAGCAAAGTTATAACACACTTTATGTGTCCTTTTTTAGTCATAAAATTCATTTCCTCGTCACGGCCAGACCGTTCGAGATATCAAAAATCCGTCCGGAATTGAGCATCCTCAATGTCTTGACTTCATGCACACCGAGTTTGGTTGTGATTGGTAAACACATGCGTTGTAATTTGATGTATTTCTCCTAGGAGAATTATTCAAACAACCCATAATTCCCAACTTCCTTCTTAAAACTTAGAGCACGAAAGTTGTTTGGCCTGATGTGATCTTTAATTGTACCGAGTTTCATATTAATTCATGCAAGTGTGTTTGATTTATGGACAAATTTTCGAATCCCAGTCCAGGGGGCGCTGTCGAGCCGCCCTGCCACGCCCGGTTACCAGCTTCAGCCCGGCCCTGATGGCCATGGGTTCTGACCCGTGTGCAAAGTTTCAAGAGTTTTAGAGGATGTTAAGGCCCCCGAAAATGCCAGAGAAGTTGCACACAGCAAATAAAGGGTTAAAATTAACCTGACAGGCGCCCCTCCTCTCACTCACACAGAGAGACACTGAGAGACTGGCAAAATTCTGAGATTTTCTCTACATTCAAACAAACATATCTGACTTTCTGTGGGTCCTAGCTAATGAGTGTCAATTAGAAAGTTGTCCGGCTCGAGGAGTACAATATACATACTGATTTTTGTAACTGTAGATAAAACTAACAACCCCACTTTTGTCAAAAGGTGGCACTACTGAGCCCTCACCACACCCGTTTCTGAAACGTTGCACATGTCTACTGGCTAATAAATGTGATGTGTCTGTCGAGTTTCATGCAATTTGAAGCATGCTAAGAGTCTCAAAAGCATCCTAAAAGAATGGTAAAGTTTGATGCGTTGCCACGGCAACAGTTTCAAAGATATCAAGAATCCATTCACAGGTCTACATCTGCCGTATGTTTACATTATACAGATGAAGTTTGAAGCAAATCGGGTAAAAATAAAAGGGTGATATCAAAGCATTTTGAAAATGACACACTTCCTGCTGCCAGTTGGTGGCGCTATAACTTTGACTCGCAATAGTCACATCCATGTGATCGTCCTCTTACAGCGAACACACTGCTGAAGTTTCATCAAGATCAGTTAATGTATGCTGAAGTTATGATACACTTCCTGTTTCACGTTTCTCGCCATAATTTTGTTTCCTCGCCACGGCCAAACCGTTCCAGATATCAAAAATCCCCTTGCAAACTTTCATCCTCAATGTCTTGACTTCACGCTGACCGAGTTTCGTCGAATTTGGATCAAAGCTCTAGGAGGAGTATTAAAAATTCCATTGCGAGTGTTTTACGAACAACCCTAAATAGCCGACTTCCTGTTGGGCTGGGGTAAAAAGTAAAAGCGCGAGGTATAGATGAAACGATGAGATCAACATGTGTACCGAGTTTCATATTATTACATGCAAGCGTGTTTGATTTATGGACCAAGTGTTCGGACCCCGTTCCAGGGGGCGCTGTCGAGCCCCCCTGCCACGCCCGGGTACCAGCTTCAGCCCGGCCCTGATGGCCGCGGGTTCTGACCCATGTGCAAAGTTTCAAGAGTTTTCGAGCATGTTAAGGGCCCCAAAAGTGCCCGAATAGTCGTTAGAAAAATAAAAGAAAAAAAAAAATAATAATAAATATAGCTGTGAGCAGCGATTGCGGGCCCAAGCCGGTGGCACCGCAACCCTGATGCCTTTAGTTACCTAAAGGCACCGGGATGGTGGTACCGCCGGCTTTGGCCCTTTATCGCTGCTCACAGCTATATTTATATTTAATATAAAGCCGGTGGCACCGCCACCTTGGTGCCTTTAGGGTTATTCTGTATGACGTGCAAAAACGTAACCCCCACTTTGACTGTCGAAAAGAAGTGTATTGTAGAGCTTGCATCAATGCGGACTCGATGCGCTGTGCGCTGTAACTCCATGTGGCTTTAAGCGCATCATTCTCCACTCGGGATGCGCATAAGCGTTTTGTGCCACACTGTACTGAGCCTTTCATATCATAATGCAATGACAGATTATTAATTGCCTTTCTTGTTCTGTTCTATCTATTATGTGTTGATAAAAGATAGGACAGAGCACTAAAAACCTCAAACAAAGCACTAAAAACTTAAGCTGTTTGCTGTGTAGTCTGAGAATGAGCTGTTTGATTTGCACCCTCTTCCTCTTCACTGTCCTCAATAAAAACCAGCTATCCAGGTCCATGTTGTTCTAGAAAGTTTGTATGTTGCTGCCTCATTTAACATCTCTGCTATACATTTAAAACATGTTGTCTCAATTTTATAGCAGCCATGGCTCTATCTAAAATAATTTATCTTTTTGATTTTTGTTATCTTGTTTTTCATGAATGTATTTTACAACAATACAAAGAGCAATGTGTATTTACCACTAATATAGTTTGTAATGGCTTTTTTTGTCATAGATTATAATCATATATTTTTTTGGATTTGTTATTTATCTTTATAATGAAGTTGTCTGTATTAAGTAGATTGTGTTTAACACACACAAGAGTGGCACCAAACACAGCTCTAAAAAAACTTGACACAATCCATCATTCAGCCATCCGTTTTGCCACTAATGCACCCTATCACACTCATCACTGCGACCTGTATAAACTGGTGGGTTGGCCCTACCTTCATACCCGGCGGCTCCATCATTGGTTTCTCTTCATATATAAGACAATTTTGGGCAAGGCACCTCTCTATTTGTCATCCCTATTTCATGCCGCTCATAACACCTATCACACAAGATCAAGTAATTTGATTAAATTTAGTATCCCCCCTACTTCTACTACCTTTGGACATAATGCCTTCCGCTTTGCATCAGTACACGACTGGAACATACTACAAAATACCCTGAAACTTACATCTCTGATCCCAATCTCCACCTTTAAGCAAAACCTCGAAAATTACATAGTTGACTCTTGTTCCTGCTGACAATCATGAACCATATTTACACACTTATTTAAGCACTCTATTCGTTTTCTTTTTCCTCTTTGTTGTCTTTTTTATTTTTATTTAGCTGCTTGTTCTAAGTGTTATGTGTTTGACTATGTACAGCTGTACATTATGTTCTTATTTTTTCCTGTAGCCTCTTGGCCAGGTCATGTTTGTAAATGAGAAGTGGTTCTCAAACATTTTACCTGGATAAATAAAGGTTAAAAAAAAAGAAAAAAAAAGAGTGATTTATCAGTTCAACACATAGTTATAGAAATTCTACTTTATCTAAAAAAACCTGCACTTTATACACACACACACACACACACACACACACATACATAAATACATGTAAATAAAAATACAAAAAGAAACATCAAATGTGTTTTTAGTCAGAGTATTATTTTATACAGAAACAAATATTTGTAATTCAGAAAAGAATGAAGTTAGTGTTTTAAAATCTTAAGGAAAACAAATATATTGAAATATAGCACAAGAATTTTAAATTCATTCAGCTTCAATTACAAATACAATCGTACTTTTATTTAAAGCAAACTATACATTTAAAAGATGGGGGTTATATGCCTATTTTGTCATTTTAAAAAAATACAAAATTGTTATGCAAAAAGACAAGGACTTAGAGACAAGGACTTATAGGAAAAATCGCAGCCAGCCACACTGTGTGGTTCAAACATACATAAACACAGACAACAGCCCTCCCCTCCCCCCACACACACACGCACATGCACACACAAACACAGACAACAGCCCTCCCCTCCCCACACAGACACACACACCCACACAGAGAGAGAGAGAGAGAGAGAGAGAGAGAGAGAGAGAGAGAGAGAGAGAGAGTGAATCGCAGGGGAAATAAATCCATTCAAACTACAATATCTGACTTTCTGTTGCTCAGAGCGAATGACTTTAAATTGGAAAGTTGATTGGCTTGACGAGAACAATATACGTGGAAAGTTTTGTAACTGTAGGTAAAATGAGCAAAGTTATAACACACTTTATGTGTCCTTTTTTAGTCAAAAAATTCATTTCCTCGTCACGGCCAGACCGTTCGAGATATCAAAAATCCGTCCGGAATTGAGCATCCTCAATGTCTTGACTTCATGCACACCGAGTTTGGTTGTGATTGGTAAACACATGCGTTGTAATTTGATGTATTTCTCCTAGGAGAATTATTCAAACAACCCATAATTCCCAACTTCCTTCTTAAAACTTAGAGCACGAAAGTTGTTTGGCCTGATGTGATCTTTAATTGTACCGAGTTTCATATTAATTCATGCAAGTGTGTTTGATTTATGGACAAATTTTCGAATCCCAGTCCAGGGGGCGCTGTCGAGCCGCCCTGCCACGCCCGGTTACCAGCTTCAGCCCGGCCCTGATGGCCATGGGTTCTGACCCGTGTGCAAAGTTTCAAGAGTTTTAGAGGATGTTAAGGCCCCCGAAAATGCCAGAGAAGTTGCACACAGCAAATAAAGGGTTAAAATTAACCTGACAGGCGCCCCTCCTCTCACTCACACAGAGAGACACTGAGAGACTGGCAAAATTCTGAGATTTTCTCTACATTCAAACAAACATATCTGACTTTCTGTGGGTCCTAGCTAATGAGTGTCAATTAGAAAGTTGTCCGGCTCGAGGAGTACAATATACATACTGATTTTTGTAACTGTAGATAAAACTAACAACCCCACTTTTGTCAAAAGGTGGCGCTACTGAGCCCTCACCACACCCGTTTCTGAAACGTTGCACATGTCTACTGGCTAATAAATGTGATGTGTCTGTCGAGTTTCATGCAATTTGAAGCATGCTAAGAGTCTCAAAAGCATCCTAAAAGAATGGTAAAGTTTGATGCATTGCCACGGCAACAGTTTCAAAGATATCAAGAATCCATTCACAGGTCTACATCTGCCGTATGTTTACATTATACAGATGAAGTTTGAAGCAAATCGGGTAAAAATAAAAGGGTGATATCAAAGCATTTTGAAAATGACACACTTCCTGCTGCCAGTTGGTGGCGCTATAACTTTGACTCGCCATAGTCACATCCATGTGATCGTCCTCTTACAGCGAACACACTGCTGAAGTTTCATCAAGATCGGTTGATGTTAGCTGAAGTTATGATACACTTCCTGTTTCACGTTTCTCGCCATAATTTTGTTTCCTCGCCACGGCCAAACCGTTCCAGATATCAAAAATCCCCTCGCAAACTTTCATCCTCAATGTCTTGACTTCACGCTGACCGAGTTTCGTCAAATTTGGATCAAAGCTCTAGGAGGAGTATTAAAAATTCCATTGCGAGTGTTTTACGAACAACCCTAAATAGCCGACTTCCTGTTGGGCTGGGGTAAAAAGTAAAAGCGCGAGGTATAGATGAAACGATGAGATCAACATGTGTACCGAGTTTCATATTATTACATGCAAGCGTGTTTGATTTATGGACCAAGTGTTCGGACCCCGTTCCAGGGGGCGCTGTCGAGCCCCCCTGCCACGCCCGGGTACCAGCTTCAGCCCGGCCCTGATGGCCGCGGGTTCTGACCCGTGTGCAAAGTTTCAAGAGTTTTCGAGCATGTTAAGGGCCCCAAAAGTGCCCGAATAGTCGTTAGAAAAATAAAAGAAAAAAAATAAAATAATAATAATCGGAAGGAAAACAATAGGGCCTTCGCCCTTTCAGGGCTTGGGCCCTAATAATCGGAAGGAAAACAATAGGGCCTTCGCCCTTTCAGGGCTTGGGCCCTAATAATAATAATAATCCTAAGGAAAACAATAGGGCCTTCGCCCTTTCAGGGCTTGGGCCCTAATGATAATAATAAATATAGCTGCGAGCAGCGATGGCGGGCCCAAGCCGGTGGCACCGCAACCCCGGTTCCTTTAGTTACCTAAAGGCACCGGGGTGGCGGTGTCGCAGGCTTTAGCCCTTTCATGATTAAATGAAATGTTAAAACAGCTTGCCATACTCTATCTGTCGTTTCGACTAGTCACAATTACATTACAGATATATTAAATGATAATACAAACTATTCAAAATGTAATTAAGACTAGTCACTTTTGTCAAAAGGTGGCGTGTTGATATCTACAATGTTAATTCCAGATAGGCAAACTTAGCTTTTAAATGTTAAAAGGGCTTGCCATATAGGGACGTACAGTAGGCTCAGAGAGAGGCTCACCATATTCAAACCAAAATATCTGACTTCCTCTTGATCCAAACTAATGACTATGAATTAGAAAGTTGTCCGGCTTGAGGAGTAAAATGTATATACCGATTTTTGTAACTGTAGATAAAACTAACAACGCCACTTTTGTCAAAAGGTGGCGCTATTTAGTCCCTGCACCATGCCCGTTTCTGAATCTTTGCACATGTCTACTGGCTAATAAATGTGATGTGTCTGTTGATTTTCATGCAATTTCAAGCATGCTAAGAGTCTCAAAAGCATCCTAAAATAATTTCAAAGTTTGATGCGTTGCCACGGCAACAGTATCAGATATATCAAGAATCCATTCTCAGTTCTTCATCTGCCATGTATTTACATTATACAGATGAAGTTTGAAGCAAATCGGGTCAAAATAAAAGGATGATATCAAAGCATTTTGAAAGTGACACACTTCCTGCTGCCAGTTGGTGGCGCTATAACTTTGACTCACAATAGTCACATCCATGTAATCAGCCTCTTACAGTGAACACACTGCTGAAGTTTCATCAAGATCAGTTAATGTATGCTGAAGTTATAACACACTTCCTGTTTCACGTTTCTCGCCATAATTTTGTTTCCTCGCCACGGCCAAACCGTTCGAGATATCAAAAATCCCCTCGCAAACTTTCATCCTCAATGCCTTGACTTCATGCTGACCGAGTTTCGTGCCGTGTGTTTGAATTCTCTAGGAGGAGTATTGCACATTCCATTGCGAGCGTTTTACAAACAAACCTCAATAGCCGACTTCCTGTTTGGCTGGGGTAAAAAGTAAGAGCGTGAGGTATAGATGAAACGATGAGATCAACATGTGTACCGAGTTTCATATTATTACATGCAAGCGTGTTTGATTTTTGGACCAAGTGTTCGGACCCCGTTCCAGGGGGCGCTGTCTAGCCCCCCTGCCAAGCCCGGGTACCATCTTCAGCCCGGCTCTGATGGCTGTGGGATCTGACCTGTGTGCAAAGTTTCAAGAGTTTTCAAACCCGTTAAGGGCCCCAAAAGCCGCTAAGAGTCTCAAAATCATAAAAAAAAGAATTTTAAAGTTTGATGCGTTGCCACGGCAACAGTATCAAAGATATCAAGAATCCATTCACAGGTCTTCATCTGCTATGTATTTACATTATACAGATTAAGTTTGAAGCACATCGGGTAAAAATAAAAGGGTGAGTTCAAAGCATTTTGAAAGTGACACACTTCCTGCTACCAGTTGGTGGCGCTATAACTTTGACTCACAATAGTCACATCCATGTGATCGTCCTCTTACAGCAAACACACTGCTGAAGTTTCATCAAGATCAGTTAATGTATGCTGAAGTTATAACACACTTCCTGTTTCACGTTTCTCGCCATAATTTCGTTTCCTCGCCATGGCCAAACCGTTCGAGATATCAAAAATCCCCTCGCAAACTTTCATCGTCAATGCCTTGACTTCATGCTGACCGAGTTTCGTGCCGTGTGTTTGAATTCTCTAGGAGTAGTACTTCAAATTCCATTGCGAGTGTTTTATGAACAACCCTAAATAACCGACTTCCTGTTGGGCTGGGGTAAAAAGTAATAGTATGAGGTATATATGTACGATGAGATCTATATGTGCACCGAGTTTCATATTATTACATGCAAGCGTGTTTGATTTATGGACCAAGTTTTCGGACCCCGTTCCAGGGGGCGCTGTCTAGTCCCCCTGCCACGCCCGGGTACCATCTTCAGCCCGGCCCTGATGGCCGCGGGTTCTGACCCGTGTGCTAAGTTTCAAGAGTTTTTGAGCATGTTCAGGGCCCCAAAAGTGCCCGAATAGTCGTATAAATAATAATAATAATAATAAATATAGCTGCGAGCAGCGATTGCGGGCCCAAGCCGGTGGCACCGCAACCTTGATGCCTTTAGTTACCCAAAGGCACCGGGATGGTGGTACCGCCGGCTTTGGCCCTTTATCGCTGCTCACAGCTATGTTTATATTTAATATAAAGCCGGTGGCATCGCCACCTTGGTGCCTTTAGGGTTATTCTGTACGACGTGTAAAAACGTAACCCCCGCTTTGACTATCAAAAAGAAGTGTATTGTAGAGCTTGCATCAATGTGGACTCGATGCGCTGTGCGCTGTAACTCCATGTGGCTTTAAGCGCATCATTCTCCACTCGGGATGCGCATAAGCGTTTTGTGCCACACTGTACTGAGCCTTTCATATCATAATGCAGTGACGCAATGACAGATTATTAATTGCCTTTCTTGTTCTGTTCCATCTATTATATGTTGATAATAGATAGGACAGAGCACTAAAAACCTCAAACAAAGCACTAAAAACTTAAGCTGTTTGCTGTGTAGTCTGAGAATGAGCTGTTTGATTTGCACCCTCTTCCTCTTCACTGTCCTCCATAAAAACCAGCTATCCAGGTCCATGTTGTTCTAGAAAGTTTGTATGTTGCTGCCTCAATTAACATCTCTGCTATACATTTAAAACATGGCTATATCTAAAATAATTTATCTTTTTTATTTTTGTTATCTTGTTTTTCATGAATATTTTACAACAATACAAAGAGCAATGTGTATTTTCCAATAATATAGTTTGTAATGGCTTTTTTTGTCATAGATTATAATCATATATTTTTTGGATTTGTTATTTATCTTTATAATGAAGTTGTCTGTATTAAGTAGATTGTGTTTAACACACACAAGAGTGATTTATTAGTTCAACACATAGTTATAGAAATTCTACTTTATCTAAAAAAAACCTGCACTTTACACACACACACACACACACACACACACACACACACACACACACATAAATACATGTAAATAAAAATACCAAAAAAAAACATCAAATGTGTTTTTAGTCAGAGTATTATTTTATACAGAAACAAATATTTGTAATTCAGATAAGAATGAAGTTAGTGTTTTAAAATCTTAAGGAAAACAAATATATTGAATGAAATATAGCGCATGAATTTTAAATTCATTCAACTTCAATTACAAATACAATCTTACTTTTATTTAAAGCAATCTATACATTTAAAAGATGGGGGTTATATGCCTATTTTGTCATTTAAAAATATTGTTATGCAAAATTGTTATGCAAAAAGACAAGGACTTAGAGACAAGGACTTGAAGGAAAAATCACAGCCAGCCACACACACACACATAAACACAGACAACAGCCCTCCCCTCCCCACACCCACACACACACACACACAGAGAGAGAGAGAGAGAGAGAGAGAGAGAGAGAGAGAGAGAGAGAGAGAGAGAGAGAGAGAGAATCGCAGGGGAAATAAATCCATTCAAACTACAATATCTGACTTTCTGTTGCTCAGAGCGAATGACTTTAAATTGGAAAGTTGATCGGCTTGACGAGAACAATATACGTGGTAAGTTTTGTAACTGTAGGTAAATTGAGCAAAGTTATAACACACTTTATGTGTCCTTTTTTAGTCATAAAATTCATTTCCTCGCCACGGCCAGACCGTTCGAGATATCAAAAATCCGTCCGGAATTGAGCATCCTCAATGTCTTGACTTCATGCACACCGAGTTTGGTTGTGATTGGTAAACACATGCATTGTGATTTGATGTATTTCTCCTAGGACAATTATTCAAACAACCCATAATTCATAATTCATAAATAACTTCCATTTGAACTGTCATAAAACTTAGAGCACGAAAGTTGTTTGGCCTGATGTGATCTATAATTGTACCGAGTTTCATATTAATTCATGCAAGTGTGTTTGATTTATGGACAAATGTTCGAATCCCAGTCCAGGGGGCGCTGTCGAGCCGCCCTGCCACGCCCGGTTACCAGCTTCAGCCCGGCTCTGATGGCCATGGGTTCTGACCCGTGTGCAAAGTTTCAAGAGTTTTCGAGGATGTTAAGGCCCCTGAAAATGCCAGAGAAGTCGCACACAGCAAATAAAGGGTTAAAATTAACCTGACAGGCGCCCCTCCTCTCACTCACACAGAGGGACACTGAGACACTGGCAAAATTCTGAGATTTTCTCTACATTCAAACAAACATATCTGACTTTCTGTGGGTCCTAGCTAATGAGTGTCAATTAGAAAGTTGTCCGGCTCGAGGAGTACAATATACATACCGATTTTTGTAACTGTAGATAAAACTAACAACCCCACTTTTGTCAAAAGGTGGCGCTACTGAGCCCTCACCACGCCCGTTTCTGAAACTTTGCACGTGTCCACTGGCTAATAAATGTGATGTGTCTGTCGAGTTTCATGCAATTTCAAGCATGCTAAGGGTCTCAAAAGCATCCTAAAAGAATGGTAATGTTTGATGCGTCACCACGGCAACAGTTTCAAAGATATCAAGAATCCATTCACAGGTCTACATCTGCCGTATGTTTACATTATACAGATGAAGTTTGAAGCAAATCGGGTAAAAATAAAAGGGTGATATCAAAGCATTTTGAAAGTGACACACTTCCTGCTGCCAGTTGGTGGCGCTATAACTTTGACTCACAATAGTCACATCCATGTGATCGTCCTCTTACAGCGAACACACTGCTGAAGTTTCATCAAGATCAGTTAATGTATGCTGAAGTTATAACACACTTCCTGTTTCACGTTTCTCGCCATAGTTTCGTTTCCTCGCCACGGACAAACCGTTCGAGATATCAAAAATCCCCTCGCAAACTTTCATCCTCAATGTCTTGACTTCACGCTGACTGAGTTTCGTCGAACTTGGATCAAAGCTCTAGGAGGAGTATTTAACATTCCATTGCGAGCGTTTTACAAACAAACCTCAATAGCCGACTTCCTGTTGGGCTGGGGTAAAAAGTAAGAGTGTGAGGTATAGATGAAACGATGAGAGCAACATGTGTACCGAGTTTCATATTATTACATACAAGCGTGTTTGAGTTATGGACCAAGTGTTCGGACCCCGTTCCAGGGGGCGCTGACGAGCCCCCCTGCCACGCCCAGGTACCAGCTTCAGCCCGGCTCTGATGGCCGCGGGCTCTGACCCGTGTGCAAAGTTTCAAGAGTTTTCGAGCATGTTAAGGGCCCCAAAAGTGCCCGAATAGTCGTTAGAAAAATAAAAGAAAAATATAGCTGCGAGCAGCGATGGCGGGCCCAAGCCGGTGGCACCGCAACCCCGGTTCCTTTAGTTACCTAAAGGCACCGGGGTGGCGGTGTCGCAGGCTTTAGCCCTTTCATGATTAAATGAAATGTTAAAACAGCTTGCCATACTCTATCTGTCGTTTCGACTAGTCACAATTACATTACAGATATCTTAAATGATAATAAAAACTATTCAAAATGTAATTAAGACTAGTCACTTTTGTCAAAAGGTGGGGTGTTGATATCTACAATGTTAATTCCGGATAGGCAAACTTAGCTTTTAAATGTTAAAAGGGCTTGCCATATAGGGACGTACAGTAGGCTCAGAGAGAGGCTCACCATATTCAAACCAAAATATCTGACTTCCTCTTGATCCAAACTAATGACTATGAATTAGAAAGTTGTCCGGCTTGAGGATTAAAATGTATATACCGATTTTTGTAACTGTAGATAAAACTAACAACGCCACTTTTGTCAAAAGGTGGCGCTATTTAGTCCCTGCACCATGCCCGTTTCTGAAACTTTGCACATGTCTACTGGCTAATAAATGTGATGTGTCTGTTGATTTTCATGCAATTTCAAGCATGCTAAGAGTCTCAAAAGCATCCTAAAATAATTTCAAAGTTTGATGCGTTGCCACGGCAACAGTATCAGATATATCAAGAATCAATTCTCAGGTCTTCATCTGCCATGTATTTACATTATACAGATGAAGTTTGAAGCAAATCGGGTCAAAATAAAAGGATGATTTTAAAGCATTTGGAAAGTGACACACTTCCTGCTGCCAGTTGGTGGCGCTATAACTTTGACTCACAATAGTCACATCCATGTGATCGGCCTCTTACAGCGAACACACTGCTGAAGTTTCATCAAGATCAGTTAATGTATGCTGAAGTTATAACACACTTCCTGTTTCACGTTTCTCGCCATAATTTTATTTCCTCGCCACGGCCAAACCGTTCGAGATATCAAAAATCCCCTCGCAAAATTTCATCCTCAGTTTCTTGACTTCATGCTGACCGAGTTTCGTGCCGTGTGTTTGAATTCTCTAGGAGGAGTATTGCAAATTCCATTGTGTGTGTTTTATGAACAACCCTAAATAACCGACTTCATGTCTAGCTGGGGTAAAAGTAAGATTGTGAGGTATATATGAAACGATGACATCAACATGTGTACCGAGTTTCATATTATTACATGCAAGCGTGTTTGATTTATGGACCAAGTTTTTGGACCCCCTTCCAGGGGGCGCTGTCTAGCCCCCCTGCCACGCCCAGGTACCATCTTCAGCCCGGGCCTGATGGCTGTGGGATCTGACCTGTATGCAAAGTTTCAAGAGTTTTCAAACCCGTTAAGGGCCCTAAAAGCCGCTAAGAGTCTCAAAATCATCAAAAAAAAGAATTTTAAAGTTTGATGCATTGCCACGGCAACAGTATCAAAGATATCAAGAATCCATTCACAGGTCTTCATCTGCTATGTATTTACATTATACAGATGAAGTTTGAGGCAAATCGGGTCAAAATAAAAGGGTGAGTTCAAAGCATTTTGAAAGTGACACACTTCCTGCTACCAGTTGGTGGCGCTATAACTTTGACTCACAATAGTCACATCCATGTGATCGTCCTCTTACAGCGAACAAACTGCTGAAGTTTCATCAAGATCAGTTAATGTATGCTGAAGTTATGACACACTTCCTGTTTCACGTTTCTCGCCATAATTTCGTTTCCTCGCCACGGCCAAACCGTTCGAGATATCAAAAATCCCCTCGCAAACTTTCATCCTCAATGCCTTGACTTCATGCTGACCGAGTTTCGTGCCGTGTGTTTGAATTCTCTAGGAGTAGTACTTCAAATTCCATTGCGAGTGTTTTATGAACAACCCTAAATAACCGACTTCCTGTTGGGCTGGGGTAAAAAGTAATAGTATGAGGTATATATGAACGATGAGATCTATATGTGCACCGAGTTTCATATTATTACATGCAAGCATGTTTGATTTATGGACCAAGTTTTCGGACTCCGTTCCAGGGGGCGCTGTCTAGCCCCCCTGCCACGCCCGGGTACCATCTTCAGCCCGGCCCTGATGGCCGCGGTTTCTGACCCGTGTGCAAAGTTTCAAGAGTTTTTGAGCATGATAAGGGCCCCAAAAGTGCCCGAATAGTCGTATAAATAATAATAATAATAATAAATATAGCTGCGAGCAGCGATGGCGGGCCCAAGCCGGAGGCACCGCAACCCCGGTTCCTTTAGTTACCTAAAGGCACCCGGGTGGCGGTGCCGAAGGCTTTGGCCCTTTCATGATTAAATGTTAAAACGGCTTGCCATACTCTGTCATTTCGACTAGTCACAATTATGTTACAGATATCTTAAATGATAATACAAACTATCCAAAGTGTAACGACTAGACAGAAAGACTTTGTTGATATCTACAATGTTAATTCCGGACAGGCAAACTTAGCTTTTAAATGTTAAAAGGGCTTGCCATACAGGGACGTAGGCTCAGAGAGAGGCTCACCATATTCAGACCAAAATATCTGACTTCCTCTTGGTCCGAGCTAATGACTATGTATTAGAAAGTTGTACGGCTTGAGGAGTACAATGTATATACCGATTTTTGTAACTGTAGATAAAACTAACAACCCCACTTTTAAGTATATATATGGTGCCTTTAGTGTTATTCTGCACGACGTGCAAAAACTTAACCCCCGCTTTTTTAAGTATATATATATATATATATATATAAAGAGGGTTATTCTGCACGACGTGCAAAAACTTAACCTCCGCATTGACTGTCGAAGAGAAGTGTGCAGAAGAGCTTGCATCAGTGAGGGCTTTGCAAAATATATATACATACAAACACACACACACATATAAATGAGGTTAGTGTTTTACAATATTAAGGAAAGCAAATGTATTGAAATATAGCACATTAATTTAATTAAATTAATTACCAATTTGTAGTTTACCAATTTATCTTACTTTTATTTAAAGCAAACTATACATTTAAAAGATTAGGGTTATATGCATATTTTGTCATTTAAAAAAATACAAAATTGTTATGCAAAAAGATAAGGACTTGCAGAAAAAATCTACAGTCAGCCACACACACACACACACATAAACGCAGACACCAGCAACCCCCCCCCCTCCCTCTTCCCCATACAGACACTGATAGAGACAAGATACACATCCAAACTGCAATATCTGACTTTCTTTTGGTCTGAGCTTCTTACTGTTAATTAGAAAGTTGATCGGCTTGACAAGAACAATATACGTGGCATGTTTTGTAACTGTAGGTAAAACGAGCAAAGTTAACACATTTTATGTGTCCTTTTTTAGTCATAAAATTATTTTCCTCGCCACGGCCAAACCGTTCGAGATATCAAAAATCCGTCCGGAATTGAGCATCCTCAATGTCTTGACTTCATGCACACCGAGTATGGTGGTGATTGGTAAACACATGCGTTGTAATTTGATGTATTTCTCCTAGGAGATTTATTCAAACAACACATAATTCCCAACTTCCATTTGAACTGTCTTAAAACTTAGAGCAGAGATGGGTGCAGGTCACGCAAGTCTCAAGTAAGTCTCAAGTCTTAACCGTCAAGTCTCAAGTAAGTCCCAAGTATTTTTTTTGGGGGGGGGGGGGCAAGTCAAGTCAAGTCACAGGCTATGTCAAGTCAAGTCAAGTCTTGTAGTAGGTTAAGTCAAGTGCAAGTCAAGTCACCTTATTATTTTAATTTTAAATGCAGAATCTGATCTTAATAAAATGAAAAGACAAGATAAGTATTTGCCAGTAAATTACAATAATTTGCATTGTAAATACTCATGTTCAGTAAAATACACCATGGAATCAAACAAAATTGTAACTTCATAAAATTATTTTTTTTTCACTTCTGCCAACAGTGTGTTTGAAATGTTTTAAATTTTCAACATTGAGTCCATAAAACAAATAACAGCTTAACATCCTACAGACTCTCTGAACACCTTCCTCTCTCTCAAACACAGTTTACAAACAATATTAAACTTTGTTACATTTCTCCTCTCTCTCTCTCTCTCTCTCTCTCTCTCTCTCTCTCTCTCTCTCTCTCTCTCTCTCTCTCACACACACACAGTGGCGGTTCTAGACCATTTCAACTGGGGGGGCCAAGCTGGGGCCAGTTGTACTGTTAGAGGGGCCAGTTACATTTAGACCTTATCATTTTCTGCACTGCACTGAATGCATAAATAAGCAAAATACCATGTTTATAATTATCCAACAATTTGCATTTGCATTATATTTTTACATTTGCATTACATATATCAGTCTGTATTTGAATTTCCATTTTATTTTTTTACATTGAATATACAGTATGTATATATATATATATATATATATATATATATATATATATAATTTTTACAAATTAATCTACGATTTTTGTGGGGTTTTTTTTTTTTTTTTGCAAAAAGATCAGCAAATTATCCTCTAAACTGGCCTTTTTAGGGGGCTTTCCTCTCAGGGTGAATGAGCTTTTTTATAATTGTTTTGTTCCTGACATCTTTGAAAGACAGAAGCAATAATTAATGCATCCTTGGCCAGGATATAATTATAAAATATGACATGATTTTAAAAGTGACCTATAATATCGACTATGCAATACACTTTAATTTATATAGTGCTAATAAAATTATTAAGCCTATTTGGAGAGAGAGATGTTTATAATGTGACAATATGTCAGTCATCGTGATTCGTGTAATAAGATGACTAGGCCTAGACTACTTGTTCTGAGTAGGTGTTGTCAGTGAACAGGCTGTAAAACTGTTGTCTAAGTTACAGACTGATACTAATTAAATGGGAAACGAATCGATTACCTAACGTAACCTCGGTTCTCTCTAGATGAGGGAACGAGCATTGCGTAAGCTAGCTTACGCTACGGGAAAGATTCATCTTACATCAGTCAAGTTGTCATAGTTTTTGTCAAACAAGTTGTGAATTTGTTGTAACATTAAAACAGGAGATCATGACTTACTCCGTGCTCCAAGTGATGTTCGGAGCTCCAGTGATTAGTTTCATCTGTGGGACGGGTGAAGAAACTTTCGGAAGATGTTGTAACAGAATCATATGAACAATTCCAGGATATGCTTTTTTTCATTGGTTGTTGCGTTAAATTTTACCCAGATACAATAGTGCCCTTTTCTGATTGGCTATTAAGTAGCACTTCTCTTTTTTTGATTGGCTGATGCGTAGCAGGGTCGACTGCTGAACTCCAGGCGAGACGCGCTTGATTCTCATGTGAGAGCGGCGCGGCCAGAGAAATTGCGTATATTAAATATATTATTAATAGTTTTTCCGCATGAGAAATACAATGTGTGACGGGAGTGTGAGACAAAAGACTGAAACGAGTGACTGTCATGCTCAATGCGTGACACACTATAAAAAAAATATTTCACACTGACTCCACATTTAGGGGGGCCACAAGGGGGTCCAAGCTTGTTGTCGCAGGGGCACTGGCCCCCCCAGGCCCCCGCCTAGAACCGCCACTGCTCACACACACACACACACACACACACTTTCTCTCTCTCTCAAGAAGCAAAAACATGACTGCTAAAGGTTGTATTAGCGATGGCGGGGTAACATCACTTAACATCACGAGTGATATTCCCTTAGGCCACGCCCCCTTGTCTCCCCAAAGTATTATAAGCAATCATGCGCATCCCGTGTGCAGAATGATGCACTTGAAGCAACACCAAGTCACAGCACGCAACGCTTCACATTGAAAAGAACATAGCGAAGGGATGGTATCTATAATCTATGCTTAGTAGGGCTGCACGATTTGGGAAAATGTCATATTGCCATTATTGAGCCAATATTGCAATTGCGATTTGCGACTCCGATATAATAAAATGGTTTCATGAGTCCAACTTGCTTGGTTCTAAAGTAAAATGCACACACAGATTAATGTTTATTTCTCAACTCAAACTAAAAAGAACAACAACAACAATAAATGATTGATAACACCTATAATGATCAATAAACCATCAACCAAACCAACATTACAGTGATTCCATCAATTGAAAGCCATCAACTTTTTAAAAAATTATTAGGCTTAAAAAAAATATATAACAGCTTTTAAATTAAGTGAACTTCAAACAATCCCCACATAAACCCATAATAAAAAACATATTTACCTGTGCCCTTCCTGTCTTAACAGGTACAGAAATTGAATAAAGTTATCAAACAGTCTGCGCTGCCTGAATCATAAATTATATATATAATAATCCTTATTAAAGCTACAAAACTTCTTTACTCAAGATCAGTGAGTAATTTTCTAATTTCCCTTTGTTCTTTTAACTTTACTGAAAGAACGCTTTATTCGCTGCTGGCCCTTTAAGAGCACCCGTTGCCGAGACGCGGATCTCACACGCGCCTCATAGCACAACCCTTTAATCCATAGACTTCTCATAGATCACATAGATCTCTCACATTTTGGCATAATTGTGTGTGCTATTGTTCGTTCAAGCTCGAAAGAGAACTGTTTATTCTGGGCTGGCACACGGTCAGTGCATGCGCATTATGCGAGTCTCATCTATTCTAATCTAGGGCACTCACAGGCAGCTTTTCACTTCTTGTCGTGCAAAATGCGAAAAGGCATTTGAACCAATAAGAGGGGGATCTTGTAACACTAGTCAAAGGATGACAAAAAAGAAGAGATGCTGCGCTAATAGCCCTACTTTGTTTATTTCATTTAAAATCGCGGCATTTTGCGTTATATAATTGCATAGGTTTGAGATCGCTATTACGACTGCGATATAATTAATCGTGCAGCACTAATGCTTAGTGTATTCTAAAGGGCAATAAACTCCACTCCAGCAAGATAGTCATTTTATGCAAATCATAGACCTTTATGCCTTATCAACAAATAAAGTATAATAGGCCTATTGGGAACATTGATCTTGAAGAGAGTGTCGTCGTGTTACTGTCGCAACCGAACGCGACGCGCTAATGCTGATGCATGGAGAATGACTGAGGCGAGATGACTTTCCGTTAACTTTAGCTTAGAGACTAAAATATTAATTTTACCACACATTAAGCTATTGAATGACTTTAGAAGTCTTGGAATATAGTGTGAAAACTTGATTGTGCTTTACAGTTTTTTATGCCTTTAGTGGGGCTTAACAAAATAACACAATATGCAGAATGTCGGACGTCACTTATAGGCTAAACTGTTTTTATAGATAAAACTATTTACATTCGGCAGTCATGAAAACAAATCTCAGATAACGGTTGACTAGGTTACAATGTGTAATTTTGCGCCGGAGTTCTCCTTTAACTTACATTAGCTAGCTAACTACGAACGAGCTAACCAGATAACATTAACAAATTGACAAGCACTTACTGGGCAGAATATGGCTCTTCAAATGACGGACGAAATTGGAGGTTGTCATCTGACTGTCCGCGATCTTAACGTTGCATGTCTTGCAAAGCGCTGTTCTTTTGCCATCTTGTTGTAAGAAATTCTTGAATCCAAAAGCGACGACGACCCTCGTTATCCCTCCGGCTGACATGTTGATGTGATCTGATGTAAGTGGGCGTGGTGTGCGCGTAAGGTATGAGAAGGCATGACTGATGATCTCTGATCCAGTCATGACAGCGCTATTCTCAGCCTGCGCTCCAGCTGGATCAACTTTATTTTTTTTTACATAATTTATATATTTTATATTCAAACTGAAAACATGATGTGATTAACACTCAAGTCATATTATTACATGCAAGTGTGTTTGATTTATGGACCAAATTTTCAGATCAAGTTTATGGACCAAGTTAATTTAATTAATAAACTAATTATATAAAACTATTAATGCACTACAATTAAACTGGTTATATGCCTTTACTTATAAAAAAATAAAAAACTTATTTAAAAAAATACCAGGCTTAAGGCATTTATTTTTTATGCAGGCCATACACACAGGAGTGAAATGGTTAATACCCCTCCCCCTACAAACACACACACATACACAGACAGGCAAAGACAGCAGGCTCAGATTGAGCAAGACCACATTCAAACAAACATATCTGACTTTCTGTGGGTCCTAGCTAATGAGTGTCAATTAGAAAGTTGTCCGGCTCGAGGAGTACAATATACATACCGATTTTTGTAACTGTAGATAAAACTAACAACCCCACTTTTGTCAAAAGGTGGCGCTACTGAGCCCTCACCACGCCCGTTTCTGAAACTTTGCACGTGTCTACTGGCTAATAAATGTGATGTGTCTGTCGAGTTTCATGCAATTTCAAGCATGCTAAGGGTCTCAAAAGCATCCTAAAAGAATGGTAACGTTTGATGCGTCGCCACGGCAACAGTTTCAAAGATATCAAGAATCCATTCACAGGTCTACATCTGCCGTATGTTTACATTATACAGATGACGTTTGAAGCAAATCGGGTAAAAATAAAAGGGTGATATCAAAGCATTTTGAAAGTGACACACTTCCTGCTGCCAGTTGGTGGCGCTATAACTTTGACTCACAATAGTCACAACCATGTGATCGTCCTCTTACAGTGAACACACTGCTGAAGTTTCATCAAGATCAGTTAATGTATGCTGAAGTTATAACACACTTCCTGGTTCACGTTTCTCGCCATGATTTCGTTTCCTCTCCACGGCCAAACCGTTCGAGATATCAAAAATCCCCTCGCAAACTTTCATCCTCAATGTCTTGACTTCATGCTGACCGAGTTTTGTCGAATTTGGATCAAAGCTCTAGGAGGAGTATTTAACATTCCATTGCGAGCGTTTTACAAACAAACCTCAATAGCCGACTTCCTGTTGGGCTGGGGTAAAAAGTAAAAGCGCGAGGTATAGATGAAACTATGAGATCAACATGTGCACAGAGTTTCATATTATTACATACAAACGTGTTTGAGTTATGGACCAAGTGTTCGTACCCCGTTCCAGGGGGCGCTGACGAGCCGCCCTGCCACGCCCGGGTACCAGCTTCAGCCCGGCTCTGATGGCCGCGGGTTCTGACCCATGTGCAAAGTTTCAAGAGTTTTCGAGCACGTTAAGGGCCCCAAAAATGCCCAAAAGGTTACAAAATAATAATAATAAATAATCCTTAGGAAAACAATAGGGCCTTCGCCCTTTCAGGGCTTGGGCCCTAAATATAGCTGCGAGCAGCGATTGCGGGCCCAAGCCGGTGGCACCGCAACCCCGATGCCTTTAGTTACCCAAAGGCACCGGGATGGTGGTACCGCCGGCTTTGGCCCTTTATCGCTGCTCACAGCTATATTTATATTTAATATAAAGCCGGTGGCACCGCCACCTTGGTGCCTTTAGGGTTATTCTGTACGACGTGTAAAAACGTAACCCCCGCTTTGACTATCAAAAAGAAGTGTATTGTAGAGCTTGCATCAATGCGGACTCGATGCGCTGTGCGCTGTAACTCCATGTGGCTTTAAGCGCATCATTCTCCACTCGGGATGCGCATAAGCGTTTTATGCCACACTGTACTGAGCCTTTCATATCATAATGCAGTGATGCAATGACAGATTATTAATTGCCTTTCTTGTTCTGTTCCATCTATTATATGTTGATAATAGATAGGACAGAGCACTAAAAACCTCAAACAAAGCACTAAAAACTTAAGCTGTTTGCTGTGTAGTCTGAGAATGAGCTGTTTGATTTGCACCCTCTTCCTCTTCACTGTCCTCCATAAAAACCAGCTATCCAGGTCCATGTTGTTCTAGAAAGTTTGTATGTTGCTGCCTCAATTAACATCTCTGCTATACATTTAAAACATGGCTATATCTAAAATAATTTATCTTTTTGATTTTTGTTATCTTGTTTTTCATGAATATTTTACAACAATACAAAGAGCAATGTGTATTTTCCAATAATATAGTTTGTAATGGCTTTTTTTGTCATAGATTATAATCATATATTTTTTGGATTTGTTATTTATCTTTATAATGAAGTTGTCTGTATTAAGTAGATTGTGTTTAACACACACAAGAGTGATTTATTAGTTCAACACATAGTTATAGAAATTCTACTTTATCTAAAAAAAACCCTGCACTTTATACACACACACACACACACACACACACACACACACACACACACACACACACACACACACACACACACACACACACACACACACACACACATACATACATGTAAATAAAAATACCAAAAAAAAACATCAAATGTGTTTTTAGTCAAAGTATTATTTTATACAGAAACAAATATTTGTAATTCAGATAAGAATTAAGTTAGTGTTTTAAAATCTTAAGGAAAACAAATATATTGAAATATAGCACATGAATTTTAAATTCATTCAACTTCAATTACAAATACAATCTTACTTTTATTTAAAGCAATCTATACATTTAAAAGATGGGGGTTATATGCCTATTTTGTCATTTAAAAATATTGTTATGCAAAGTTGTTATGCAAAAAGACAAGGACTTAGAGACAAGAACTTGTAGGAAAAATCACAGCCAGCCACACACACACACACACACATAAACACAGACAACAGCCCTCCCCTCCCCACACAGACACACCCACCCACACACACACACACAGAGAGAGAGAGAGAGAGAGAGAGAGAGAGAGAGAGAGAGAGAGAGAGAGAGAGAGAGAATCGCAGGGGAAATAAATCCATTCAAACTACAATATCTGACTTTCTGTTGCTCAGAGCAAATGACTTTAAATTGGAAAGTTGATCGGCTTGACGAGAACAATATACGTGGTAAGTTTTGTAACTGTAGGTAAATTGAGCAAAGTTATAACACACTTTATGTGTCCTTTTTTAGTCATAAAATTAATTTCCTCGCCACGGCCAGACCGTTGGAGATATCAAAAATCCGTCCGGAATTGAGCATCCTCAATGTCTTGACTTCATGCACACCGAGTTTGGTTGTGATTGGTAAACACATGCATTGTGATTTGATGTATTTATCCTAGGACAATTATTCAAACAACCCATAATTCATAATTCATAAATAACTTCCATTTGAACTGTCATAAAACTTAGAGCACGAAAGTTGTTTGGCCTGATGTGATCTATAATTGTACCGAGTTTCATATTAATTCATGCAAGTGTGTTTGATTTACGGACAAATGTTCGAATCCCAGTCCAGGGGGCGCTGTCGAGCCGCCCTGCCACACCCGGTTACCAGCTTCAGCCCGGCCCTGATGGCCATGGGTTCTGACCCGTGTGCAAAGTTTCAAGAGTTTTCGAGGATGTTAAGGCCCCCGAAAATGCCAGAGAAGTTGCACACAGCAAATAAAGGGTTAAAATTAACCTGACAGGCGCCCCTCCTCTCACTCACACAGAGGGACACTGAGACACTGGCAAAATTCTGAGATTTTCTCTACATTCAAACAAACATATCTGACTTTCTGTGGGTCCTAGCTAATGAGTGTCAATTAGAAAGTTGTCCGGCTCGAGGAGTACAATATACATACCGATTTTTGTAACTGTAGATAAAACTAACAACCCCACTTTTGTCAAAAGGTGGCGCTACTGAGCCCTCACCACGCCCGTTTCTGAAACTTTGCACATGTCTACTGGCTAATAAATGTTATGTGTCTGTAGAGTTTCATGCAATTTAAAGCATGTTAAGAGTCTCAAAAGCATCCTAAAAGAATGGTAAAGTTTGATGCGTTGCCACGGCAACAGTTTCAAAGATATCAAGAATCCATTCACAGGTCTTCATCTGCTGTGTATTTGCAGTATACAGATTAAGTTTGAAGCAAATCGAGTAAAAATTAGAGGGTGATTTCAAAACATTTTGAAAATGACACACTTCCTGCTGCCAGTTGGTGGCGCTATAACTTTGACTCACAATAGTCACATCCATGTGATCGTCCTCTTACAGCGAACACACTGCTGAAGTTTCATCAAGATCAGTTAATGTATGCTGAAGTTATAACACACTTCCTGTTTCACGTTTCTCGCCATAGTTTCGTTTCCTCGCCACGGACAAACCGTTCGAGATATCAAAAATCCCCTCGCAAACTTTCATCCTCAATGTCTTGACTTCACGCTGACTGAGTTTCGTCGAACTTGGATCAAAGCTCTAGGAGGAGTATTTAACATTCCATTGCGAGCGTTTTACAAACAAACCTCAATAGCCGACTTCCTGTTGGGCTGGGGTAAAAAGTAAGAGCGTGAGGTATAGATGAAACGATGAGAGCAACATGTGTACCGAGTTTCATATTATTACATACAAGCGTGTTTGAGTTATGGACCAAGTGTTCGGACCCCGTTCCAGGGGGCGCTGACGAGCCGTTAAGGGCCCCAAAAGTGCCCGAATAGTCGTTAGAAAAATAAAAGAAAAAAAAAAAACGAGCAGCGATGGCGGGCCCAAGCCGGTGGCACCGCAACCCCGGTTCCTTTAGTTACCTAAAGGCACCCGGGTAGCGGTGCCGAAGGCTTTGGCCCTTTTATGATTAAATGTTAAAACGGCTTGCCATACTCTGTCATTTCGACTAGTCACAATTATGTTACAGATGTCTTAAATGATAATACAAACTATCCAAAATGTAATTACGAATAGACAGAAAGACGTTGTTGATATCTACAATGTTAATTCCGGACAGGCAAACTTAGCTTTTAAATGTTAAAAGGGCTTGCCATACAGGGACGTAGGCTCAGAGAGAGGCTCACCATATTCAAACCAAAATATCTGACTTCCTCTTGGTCCGAGCTAATGACTATGTATTAGAAAGTTGTCCGGCTTGAGGAGTAAAATGTATATACCGATTTTTGTAACTGTAGATAAAACTAACAACCCCACTTTTGTCAAAAGGTGGCGCTATTTAGTCCTTGCACATTGCCCGTTTCTGAAACTTTGCACATGTCTACTGGCTAATAAATGTGATGTATCTGTTGAGTTTCAAGCAATTTCAATTTCAATTTGACTGTTGAAAAGAAGTGCGCCGATTAGATACTCAGGATCGGTATCGGCTCTGACACTGCCATCTTTGACGAGGCTGATTCAAATTCTATATTGTGCATATATACTATTCTATGTTAGGCACAAAGGCACAAAAACTTTCTAAAGTACCATAAAGTGTTTGTGTACTGTATTATTAGTGTTCTGAAGCTATTATGTGATATAGAAATTAATATTTAAGTCAATAAATTCAAGAACACAAACTTTTCCCTCTCTGCGCCTGTCAGTCATTCTCCATTCAGCATTCAAACAGCACGTCACATTCGGTTACAGTCAATGATGAAACGATCTTCAAGATGATTGAATGTTAATCCTATTATACTGGATCTTTAAGATAAAGGTCTAAAGGTCTATATTTTCGAATGAAGAAACTTTTTCTTGCTGGACTTTATTGATGTAACTTAACCGTGTTACTTTCTACCGGGTGTCGGACGCTGTCGGTTAGATCACAACACTAGAGTCAGAGCACTATAATTGTTCTTCACGCACACAGTAACTGAAATTTAAAACCTTTAAAAGAAAAGGCTCAATAAACTATTGCATAGATAGATAATGTATAATACACTGTTCATAAATATGTATTTCCTTTGTGCTTTGAACTTTTCAATACGGACTCAATGCGCTGTAACTTCATGTGGCTTCAAGCACATCATTCTCCGCTCGGGATGCACATAAGTGCTTTGTGCTGCACCGTATTGGAGCCGTAATATCATAATGCAGTGACGTAATGACAGATTATTAATTGCCTTTCAATTATATGTTGCTTTATAGCAGCCATGGCTATATTTTTTTTTATGATTTTTGTTATCTTGTTTTTCATTAATGTATTTTTCAAAAATAAGAGCAATGTGTATTATCTATTATTAATATGGTTTATAATAGCATTTTTGTCATAGATTATGACAAAGTAATCATATGATCCACCAGCGAGGAACCAGCAGAACAGAGTGAACATTCTTTCTGTTTAGTTCAATCCTACTTAATAGGAATTTATTTAAAATGCTCGCTCTACTCCACACCATTAATGTCTTGTGCGGACATCCGTATTTTGACTTTCGGTTTTAAGTAAGCGATTTAAAAGCTCCCAAGTCCCAGCGGAGTCACACGTTGATTAACCGGTGGGAATATACACAATAGGCCTACCTGATATTGAACACAAGAGGGCAGTATAGCACTACGTATGACTCAGATTATTATTTTTTTATGAATTTTACAACAATTCTGGCTGTTTTTGAACGTAAACACAATTCTTAAATGAAAAAAAAGGAAAAATTGGGGAAGTTATAATATTTGTATAATTTAATTTAGAAACAAATGATGTATAATTACATTTTTAGAAGATATGAGGCTTTTAGTGTTTACTTTTTTGACATTACTTTAATCTTTTGCCATAGTTGCACATGTCTATTGGCTAATAAATGTGATGTATCTGTTGAGTTTCAAGCAATTTCAAGCAAGCTAAGAGTCCCAAAAGCATCAAAAAATAATGTTAAAGTTTGTTTCGTTGCCACGGCATTTTGAAAGTGACACACTTCCTGCTGCCAGTTGGTGGCGCTATAACTTTGACTCACAATAGTCACATCCATGTGATCGGTCTCTTACAGCGAAAACACTGCTGAAGTTTCATCAAGATCAGTTAATGTATGCTGAAGTTATAACACACATCCTGTTCCATGTTTCTCGCCATAATTTCGTTTCCTCGCCACGGCCAAACCGTTCGAGATATCAAAAATCCCGTGGCACTTTTTCATCCTTAATGTCTTGACTTCACGCTGATCGAGTTTCGTCGAATTTGGTTCAGTGCTCTAGGAGCAATAATTTAAATTACATTGCATGTGTTTTAAACACAACCCTAAATAGCCAACTTCCTGTTGGGCTGGGGTAAAAAGTAACAGTGTGAAGTATATATGAAACGATGAGATCTATATGTGTACCAAGTTTCATATTATTACATGCAAGTGTGTTTGATTTATGGACCAAATTTTCAGACCAAGTTTATTGACCAAGTTAATCTGATTAATAAACTAATTATATAAAACTATTGTCAATTCACTACAATTAAACTAGTTATATGCCTTTACTTATAAAAAATAAAAATAAAAACTTATTTAAAAAATACCAGGCTTGAGAAATGTATTTTCTTTATGCAGGTCATACACACAGCAGTGAAATGGTTAAGCCCCCTCCCCCTGCACACACACACACACACACACACACAGACAGCCAGCCAGCCAGCCAAAGGCTCAGAGTGGCCATATTCAAACAAAAATATCTGACTTTCTGTGGGTCCTAGCTAATAAGTGTCAATTAGAAAGTTGTCCGGCTCGAGGAGTACAATATACATACCAATTTTTGTAACTCTAGTTAAAACTAACCACCCCACTTTTGTCAAAAGGTGGCGCTACTGAGCCCTCACCACGCCCGTTTCTGCAACTTTGCACATGTCTACTGGCTAATAAATGTGATGTGTCTGTCGAGTTTCATGCAATTTGAAGCATGCTAAGGGTCTCAAAAGCATCCTAAAAGCATCCTAAAAGAAGGGTAAAGTTTGATGCGTCGCCACGGCAACAGTTTCAAAGATATCAAGAATCCATTCACAGGTCTACATCTGCCGTATGTTTACATTATACATATGAAGTTTGAAGCAAATCGGGTAAAAATAAAAGGGTGATATCTAAGCATTTTGAAAGTGACACACTTCCTGCTGCCAGTTGGTGGCGCTATAACTTTGACTCACAATAGTCACATCCATGTGATCGTCCTCTTACAGCGAACACACTGCTGAAGTTTCATCAAGATCAGTTAATGTATGCTGAAGTTATAACACACTTCCTGTTCCATGTTTCTCGCCATGATTTCGTTTCCTCGCCACGGACAAACCGTTCGAGATATCAAAAATCCCCTCGCAAACTTTCATCCTCAATGTCTTGACTTCACGCTGACCGAGTTTCGTCGAATGTGGATCAAAGCTCTAGGAGGAGTATTTGACATTCCATTGCGAGCGTTTTACAAACAAACCTCAATAGCCAAATTCCTGTTGGGCTGGGGTAAAAAGTAAGAGCGCGAGGTATAGATGAAACGATGAGATCAACATGTGTACCGAGTTTCATATTATTACATACAAGCGTGTTTGAGTTATGGACCAAGTGTTCGGACCCCGTTCCAGGGGGCGCTGACGAGCTGCCCTGCCACGCCCGGGTACCATCTTCAGCCCGGCTCTGATGGCCGCAGGTTCTGACCCGTGTGCAAAGTTTCAAGAGTTTTCGAGCACGTTAAGGGCCCCAAAAGTGCCCAAAAGGTAGCAAAATAATAATAATACTAAAGAATAATAATCCCAAGGAAAACAATAGGGCCTTCGCCCTTTCAGGGCTTGGGCCCTAAAAAAAAAATAATCGGAAGGAAAACAATAGGGCCTTCGCCCTTTCAGGGCTTGGGCCCTAATAATAATAATAAATATAGCTGCGAGCAGCGATTGCGGGCCCAAGCCGGTGGCACCGCAACCCCGATGCCTTTAGTTACCCAAAGGCACCGGGATGGTGGTACCGCCGGCTTTGGCCCTTTATTGCTGCTCACAGCTATATTTATATTTAATAAAAAGCCGGTGGCACCGCCACCTTGGTGCCTTTAGGGTTATTCTGTACGACGTGTAAAAACGTAACCCCCGCTTTGACTATCAAAAAGAAGTGTATTGTAGAGCTTGCATCAATGCGGACTCGATGCGCTGTGCGCTGTAACTCCATGTGGCTTTAAGCACATCATTCTCTACTCGGGATGCGCATAAGCGTTTTGTGCCACACTGTACTGAGCCTTTCATATCATAATGCAGTGACGCAATGACAGATTATTAATTGCCTTTCTTGTTCTGTTCCATCTATTATATGTTGATAATAGATAGGACAGAGCACTAAAAACCTCAAACAAAGCACTAAAAACTTAAGCTGTTTGCTGTGTAGTCTGAGAATGAGCTGTTTGATTTGCACCCTCTTCCTCTTCACTGTCCTCCATAAAAACCAGCTATCCAGGTCCATGTTGTTCTAGAAAGTTTGTATGTTGCTGCCTCAATTAACATCTCTGCTATACATTTAAAACATGGCTATATCTAAAATAATTTATCTTTTTGATTTTTGTTATCTTGTTTTTCATGAATATTTTACAACAATACAAAGAGCAATGTGTATTTTCCAATAATATAGTTTGTAATGGCTTTTTTTGTCATAGATTATAATCATATATTTTTTGGATTTGTTATTTATCTTTATAATGAAGTTGTCTGTATTAAGTAGATTGTGTTTAACACACACAAGAGTGATTTATTAGTTCAACACATAGTTATAGAAATTCTACTTTATCTAAAAAAACCCTGCACTTTATATATATACACACACACACACACACACACACACACACACACACATAAATACATGTAAATAAAAATACAAAAAAAAACATCAAATGTGTTTTTAGTCAGAGTATTATTTTATACAGAAACAAATATTTGTAATTCAGATAACAATGAAGTTAGTGTTTTAAAATCTTAAGGAAAACAAATATATTGAATGAAATATAGCACATGAATTTTAAATTCATTCAACTTCAATTACAAATACAATCTTACTTTCATTTAAAGCAATCTATACATTTAAAAGATGGGGGTTATATGCCTATTTTGTCATTTAAAAATATTGTTATACAAAATTGTTATGCAAAAAGACAAGGACTTAGAGACAAGGACTTGAAGGAAAAATCACAGCCAGCCACACACACACACATAAACACAGACAACAGCCCTCCCCTCCCCACACACACACACACACCCACACACACACACACACACACACACACATAAACACAGACAACAGCCCTCCCCTTCCCACACACACACACACCCACACACACACACACACAGAGAGAGAGAGAGAGAGAGAGAGAGAGAGAGAGAGAGAATCGCAGGGGAAATAAATCCATTCAAACTACAATATCTGACTTTCTGTTGCTCAGAGCGAATGACTTTAAATTGGAAAGTTGATCGGCTTGACGAGAACAATATACGTGGTAAGTTTTGTAACTGTAGGTAAATTGAGCAAAGTTATAACACACTTTATGTGTCCTTTTTTAGTCATAAAATTCATTTCCTCGCCACGGCCAGACCGTTCGAGATATCAAAAATCCGTCCGGAATTGAGCATCCTCAATGTCTTGACTTCATGCACACCGAGTTTGGTTGTGATTGGTAAACACATGCATTGTGATTTGATGTATTTCTCCTAGGACAATTATTCAAACAACCCATAATTCATAATTCATAAATAACTTCCATTTGAACTGTCATAAAACTTAGAGCACGAAAGTTGTTTGGCCTGATGTGATCTATAATTGTACCGAGTTTCATATTAATTCATGCAAGTGTGTTTGATTTATGGACAAATGTTCGAATCCCAGTCCAGGGGGCGCTGTCGAGCCGCCCTGCCACGCCCGGTTACCAGCTTCAGCCCGGCCCTGATGGCCATGGGTTCTGACCCGTGTGCAAAGTTTCAAGAGTTTTCGAGGATGTTAAGGCCCCCGAAAATGCCAGAGAAGTCGCACACAGCAAATAAAGGGTTAAAATTAACCTGACAGGCGCCCCTCCTCTCACTCACACAGAGGGACACTGAGAGACTGGCAAAATTCTGAGATTTTCTCTACATTCAAACAAACATATCTGACTTTCTGTGGGTCCTAGCTAATGAGTGTCAATTAGAAAGTTGTCCGGCTCGAGGAGTACAATATACATACCGATTTTTGTAACTGTAGATAAAACTAACAACCCCACTTTTGTCAAAAGGTGGCGCTACTGAGCCCTCACCACGCCCGTTTCTGAAACTTTGCACATGTCTACTGGCTAATAAATGTGATGTGTCTGTCGAGTTTCATGTAATTTGAAGCATGCTAAGGGTCTCAAAAGCATCCTATAAGAATGGTAAAGTTTGATGCGTTGCCACGGCAACAGTTTAAAAGATATCAAGAATCCATTCACAGGTGTACATCTATCGTATGTTTACATTATTCAGATGAAGTTTGAAGCAAATCGGGTAAAAATAAAAGGGTGATTTCAAAGCATTTTGAAAGTGACACACTTCCTGCTGCCAGTTGGTGGCACTATAACTTTGACTCACAATAGTCACATCCATGTGATCGTCCTCTTACAGCGAACACACTGCTGAAGTTTCATCAAGATCAGTTAATGTATGCTGAAGTTATAACACACTTCCTGTTTCACGTTTCTCGCCATAGTTTCGTTTCCTCGCTACGGACAAACCGTTCGAGATATCAAAAATCCCCTCGCAAACTTTCATCCTCAATGTCTTGACTTCACGCTGACTGAGTTTCGTCGAACTTGGATCAAAGCTCTAGGAGGAGTATTTAACATTCCATTGCGAGCGTTTTACAAACAAACCTCAATAGCCGACTTCCTGTTGGGTTGGGGTAAAAAGTAAGAGTGTGAGGTATAGATGAAACGATGAGAGCAACATGTGTACCGAGTTTCATATTATTACATACAAGCGTGTTTGAGTTATGGACCAAGTGTTCGGACCCCGTTCCAGGGGGCGCTGACGAGCCGCCCTGCCACGCCCAGGTACCAGCTTCAGCCCGGCTCTGATGGCCGCGGGTTCTGACCCGTGTGCAAAGTTTCAAGAGTTTTCGAGCATGTTAAGGGCCCCAAAAGTGCCCGAATAGTCGTTAGAAAAATAAAAGAAAAAAAAAAAATAATCGGAAGGAAAACAATAGGGCCTTCGCCCTTTCAGGGCTTGGGCCCTAATAATCCTAAGGAAAACAATAGGGCCTTCGCCCTTTCAGGGCTTGGGCCCTAATAAATAATCCTTAGGAAAACAATAGGGCCTTCGCCCTTTCAGGGCTTGGGCCCTAATAATAGTGAAGAAAAATAATCGCAAGGAAAACAATAGGGCCTTCGCCCTTTCAGGGCTTGGGCCCTAAATATAGCTGCGAGCAGCGATGAAGGGCCCAAGCCGGTGGCACCGCAACCCCGGTTCCTTAGTTACCTAAAAGCACCAGGGTGGCCATGCCACTGGCTTTGGCCCTTCATCGCGGATCACAGCTATATATATATATATATATATATATATACTGTATATATATATATATACTGTATATATACATATATATATGAAGCCGGTGGCACCGCCACCCTGGTGCCTTTAGGTTTATTGTGCACGACATGCAAAATGTAACCCTGCTTTGACTGATGCAAGCTCTACAGCACAGTTTATAGTAAGAAAGAATATAGTAAGAAAGAAAAGTAAGCTGTTACTCAGATGGTTTGGAAAACAAACATTCATCATGTCGCATTGGTTTTAGTTACTTGTCCTCGAACAGAGCCCTAATCTGTTTATATTTCAGTTACACATTCTACATTGATTAAAAAAGAAAAATCAAATGTGTTTTTAATTCATACAGAAATAAAATATTTATAATTCAGCTGAGAATAAAGTTAGTTCAAATTTTAAGAAAAACAAATATATGATCTGAAATATAGCACATTCATTTTTAAATTCATTCAGGTTCAATTACCAAAAATACAATCTTAATTTAATTTAAAACAAATAATAAATCTAAAATATATGGGTTATATGCATATTTTGTAAAAAAAGAAAAAAAAAAGAAAGAAAGATATATATCCAAAAACACAAGGCCTTAAACTTTAACAAGGATGCAACTCTTATCACTACAACAAACATAGTCACACACACAAGTCACTTACATTTTAGATGCAATATTGACTTTTTAGATGCAATATTGACTTTTTTCTGTTTCAGCAGAGAAAATAGTTAAACAAAGATCACAGCGACCCATCGCGCATCTCAAAGCAATGTGTTTTCTCATTACTGAATGATTCAGCATTTTGAATCCATGACTCGTTCATTAAGACGGTCATCTGGCGACACCTTATGGTGATTTAGGGTTATGTTTAAAAGTATCGTTCTTTACAGCGATTTTTAATTGACTCCTGTTAAACCAATCTCGTAACATTATTGTGTAACCGATTTAATTTGATCAGCCTTACCTAGGGTAACAGCCCTATAGTGTCTTATTATTCTAAATTATTGAATTTATTGATCAAATTTACTAATGAAAAATGAAGCATACATTTATTAAGACTAGGCTGCCCTGCAGATATTAGGCTACAATATGGAGATTTAAATATATCATTTATCAAATAATCTGTTTATTTTTAGGTTACACATTACATTGTTTAAAAAATAAAAATCAAATGTGACCCGCTCTGGCGAAATGAGTCGGAAGTTGCAACCTTCCATTTTAAGATATGGGCCGATTATGTGGAAAAACCATGAAATAACAAAAAAAAATATATATTTTTTTTTTTTGCTAATTTCAAAGAACAGACATTCAAAAATAATCTCACAGGGTTTCGTAGTCGAGATAATTGAGTAAAGGTATTTAAATAACGATTAAAGTTGTCAAAGCTTTAAATTCGCTGAAATAAACATTGCTCTTCTCAACTCCCCTCGTCACCTCTGAGCATTTCCCGGGTATCCCCTGAAACGTTGAACTCACTGGAGGCTTCTAACCTAAACTGCGTGAGTATATTTATCTGCAAGAAGAATATAGCCTATGTAAGGCTGTAACGATCGCGACACTCAGATCCACGAACCTGTGTCGCGGTGTGAGAAGACAGAATCACGACACCGACACGTCCCTTCAACTCCCGAAGTTATCCTTCACGTCCAGACCCAATGCTAGCTACAACATCTTTAAATTACTATTAGTATTATTTGAAGTTAACATTAGCCTATAAAATACGTAGACTTACACCACAAAACTTAAATTATTACTAATTTTTTTTTAAATTGGGAAATTTCAGCATCCAATTCCCAGATAATTAAATATTTTAATAAATTGGCCTATGTGAACCACACTGCACAAACCAAAAGTAATACTCACCGGATGAAGAAGGGTTGACTCTCTCCAGAACATAAAATCTTTATTTTATTTTCCGTGTTCGCATTTATGAGGAAAAACAATCCGAACGTGACCGTTCTGCAGCACTAAAACTTTCACATAGCTTAAACATGCAAGCACAAAGCCTTTCTTTAAAGTAAATTTCGTTTTAAAATAATTATCTTAATTTAAATCAATGTTTCATCAACCAATTACTAGGATTTAATAATAAGAAATAAATTGCAGACAATAGGCTAGGCCTAATCACGACGCGGAGACGCGCGGCACGTGAACAACTGAAGCTTGTCTCATGAACCGAAAGTCAGCGTATAAGGTATCCTCACAGACATATATATTGAAATGTCTACTTTTAAACACAACCATTCAAAATGAAAGAAAACAGACTGCTCTCTGCTTATGTGGGCTAATCCGTATGAAAACTGAATTTCTCTCTGACTCCTCTTTAATCTTTCTGATTTTAGAACATTTTTGTAAAAGTGACTTTTTAATTATTTATTTCAAAAAAATTAAAAATAAGTTGAGTTTCAGCCTCGTTAAATTGCATTTATATGTTAATCTATTTGGTCAAATTAAGCTATATAAAATAAATAGTTTATCCCTTAAAATGCTATGGATTTTGAAAGATATCAAAAAAAAAAAAAAAAAAAAAAACGGGCAAAAAAACTTTAAAAGCGATTTTCTTAGGTTTTCAATTGGAAAAAAAAGGCAGACGACCAGAATTCAAATCTGTATATCGTTACAACCATTCAAGGTATGACCAAGGTATCATTTGAAAGCTTACAGTGTCCTCTTTCCATTAATATCAAAATCTCAATTTTTAAATTTGGGTCACTGTGACTAATTTTGCTGGATCAGTTCGGTCACAAATGTGTTTTTTATTGTAGTATTATTTTATACAGAAATACATTATAATTATATATAATATACAAAATATAACCGTGGGCGCGATTAAACAGTGTTACAATAAAACTCAACATTGTGTTTTTTAAAAATAAATTCAAATAATACAAATCCCGAAATTGCGCTAATTTTAAAATTAAACTAAAACTCATGGCTGCACAAGCATTCATAACTGTGCGCGCCAACAGCGAGGAACCAGCAGAACAGAGTGAACGTTCATTCTGTTTAGTTCAATCCTACTTAATAGGAATTTATTTAAAATGCTCGCTCTACTCCACAACATTAATGTCTTGTGCGGATATCTGTATTTTGACTTTCGGTTTTAAGTAAGCGATTTAAAAGTTCCCGAGTCCCAGCGGAGTCACACGTTGATTAACCGGTGGGAATATACACAATAGGCCTACCTGATATTGAACACAAGAGGGCAGTATAGCACTACGTATGACTCAGATTATTTTTTCTTCTTCTGAATTTTAAAACCATTCTGGCTGTTTTTGAACGTAAACATAATTCTTAAATGAAAAAAGGGAAAAACTGGTTTAATTATAATATTTGTATAATTTAATTTAGAAACAAATGATGTATAATTACATTTTTAGAAGATATGAGGCTTTTAGTGTTTACTGTTTACTTTTTTGACATTACTTTAATCTTTTGCCAAAGTTGCACATGCCTACTGGCTAATAAATGTGATGTATCTGTCGAGCTATCTGTATCTATCTGTTTCAAGCAATTTCAAGCATGCTAAGAGTCCCAAAAGTATCAAAAAAGAATGTTAAAGTTTAATTTGTTGCCACAGCAACAGTATCAAAGATATCAAGAATCCATTCACAGGTCTACATCTGCTGTATTTTTACATTATACAGATGAAGTTTGAAGCAAATCGGTTAAAAATAAGAGGGTGATATCAAAGCAGTTTGAAAGTGACACACTTCCTGCTGCCAGTTGGTGGCGCTATAACTCTGACTCACAATAGTCACATCCACGTGATCGTCCTCTTACAGCGAACACACTGCTGAAGTTTCATCAAGATCAGTTAATCTATGCTGAAGTTATAACACACTTCCTGTTTCATGTTTCTCGCCATAATTTTGTTTCCTCGCCACGGCCAAACCGTTCGAGATATCAAAAATCCCCTCGCAAACTTTCATCCTCAATGCCTTGACTTCATGCTGACCGAGTTTCGTGCCGTGTGTTTGAATTCTCTAGGAGGAGTATTGCACATTCCATTGCGAGCGTTTTACAAACAAACCTCAATAGCCGACTTCCTGTTGGGCTGGGGTAAAAAGTAAGAGTGTGAGGTATAGATGAAACGATGAGATCAACATGTGTACCGAGTTTCATATTATTACATGCAAGCGTGTTTGATTTATGGACCAAGTGTTCGGACCCCGTTCCAGGGGGCGCTGTCTAGCCCCCCTGCCACACCCAGGTACCATCTTCAGCCCGGCTCTGATGGCTGTGGGATCTGACCTCTGTGCAAAGTTTCAAGAGTTTTCAAACCCGTTAAGGGCCCCAAAAGCCGCTAAGAGTCTCAAAATCATAAAAAAAAAGAATTTTAAAGTTTGATGCGTTGCCACGGCAACAGTATCAAAGATATCAAGAATCCATTCACAGGTCTTCTTCTGCTATGTATTTACATTATACAGATTAAGTTTGAAGCACATCGGGTAAAAATAAAAGGGTGAGTTCAAAGCATTTTGAAAGTGACACACTTCCTGCTTCCAGTTGGTGGCGCTATAACTCTGACTCACAATAGTCACATCCATGTGATCGTCCTCTTACAGCGAACACACTGCTGAAGTTTCATCAAGATCAGTTAATGTATGCTGAAGTTATAACACACTTCCTGTTTCACGTTTCTCGCCATAATTTCGTTTCCTCGCCATGGCCAAACCGTTCGAGATATCAAAAATCCCCTCGCAAACTTTCATCGTCAATGCCTTGACTTCATGCTGACCGAGTTTCGTGCCGTGTGTTTGAATTCTCTAGGAGTAGTACTTCAAATTCCATTGCGAGTGTTTTATGAACAACCCTAAGTAACCAACTTCCTGTTGGGCTGGGGTAAAAAGTAATAGTATGAGGTATATATGAACGATGAGATCTATATGTGCACCGAGTTTCATATTATTACATGCAAGCGTGTTTGATTTATGGACCAAGTTTTCGGACCCCGTTCCAGGGGGCGCTGACGAGCCGCCCTACCACGCCCGGGTACCATCTTCAGCCCGGCCCTGATGGCCGCGGGTTCTGACCCGTGTGCTAAGTTTCAAGAGTTTTTGAGCATGTTTAGGGCCCCAAAAGTGCCCGAATAGTCGTATAAATAATAATAATAATAATAAATATAGCTGCGAGCAGCGATGGCGGGCCCAAGCCGGAGGCACCGCAACCCCGGTTCCTTTAGTTACCTAAAGGCACCCGGGTGGCGGTGCCGAAGGCTTTGGCCCTTTCATGATTAAATGTTAAAGCGGCTTGCCATACTCTGTCATTTCGACTAGTCACAATTATGTTACAGATATCTTAAATGATAATACAAACTATCCAAAGTGTAACGACTAGACAGAAAGACGTTGTTGATATCTACAATGTTAATTCCGGACAGGCAAACTTAGCTTTTAAATGTTAAAAGGGCTTGCCATACAGGGACGTAGGCTCAGAGAGAGGCTCACCATATTCAGACCAAAATATCTGACTTCCTCTTGGTCCGAGCTAATGACTATGTATTAGAAAGTTGTACGGCTTGAGGAGTACAATGTATATACCGATTTTTGTAACTGTAGATAAAACTAACAACCAATGTAGTAGCACTTCTCTTTTTTTGATTGGCTGATGCGTAGCAGGGTCGACTGCTGAACTCCAGGCGAGACGCGCTTGATTCTCACGTGAGAGCGGCGCGGCCAGAGAAATTGCGTATATTAAATATATTATTAATAGTTTTTCCGCATGAGAAATACAATGTGTGACGGGAGTGTGAGACAAAAGACTGAAACGAGTGACTGTCATGCTCAATGCGTGACACACTATAAAAAAATATTTCACACTGACTCCACATTTAGGGGGCCACAAGGGGGTCCAAGCTTGTTGTCGCAGGGGCACTGGCCCCCCCAGGCCCCCGCCTAGAACCGCCATTGCTCACACACACACACACACACACACTTTCTCTCTCTCTCAAGAAGCAAAAACATGACTGCTAAAGGTTGTATCAGCGATGGCGGGGTAACATCACTTAACATCACGAGTGCTATTCCCTTAGGCCACGCCCCCTTGTCTCCCCAAAGTATTATAAGCAATCATGCGCATCCCGTGTGCAGAATGATGCACTTGAAGCAACACCAAGTCACAGCACGCAACGCTTCACATTGAAAAGAACATAGCGAAGGGATGGTATCTATAATCTATGCTTAGTAGGGCTGCACGATTTGGGAAAATGTCATATTGCCATTATTGAGCCAATATTGCAATTGCGATTTGCGACTCCGATATAATAAAATGGTTTCATGAGTCCAACTTGCTTGGTTCTAAAGTAAAATGCACACACAGATTAATGTTTATTTCTCAACTCAAACTAAAAACAACAACAACAATAAATGATTGATAACACCTATAATGATCAATAAACCATCAACCAAACCAACATTACAGTGATTCCATCAATTGAAAGCCATCAACTTTTTAAAAAATTATTACGCTTAAAAAAAATATATAACAGCTTTTAAATTAAGTGAACTTCAAACAATCCCCACATAAACCCATAATAAAAAACATATTTACCTGTGCCCTTCCTGTCTTAACAGGTACAGAAATTGAATAAAGTTATCAAACAGTCTGCGCTGCCTGAATCATAAATTATATATATAATAATCCTTATTAAAGCTACAAAAGTTCTTTACTCAAGATCAGTGAGTAATTTTCTAATTTCCCTTTGTTCTTTTAACTTTACTGAAAGAACGCTTTATTCGCTGCTGGCCCTTTAAGAGCACCCGTTGCCGAGACGCGGATCTCACACGCGCCTCATAGCACAACTCTTTTCATCCATAGACTTTTCTTATGTTATGAAGATACTAGACAAAATCACATTTTGGCATAATTGTGTGTGCTATTGTTCGTTCAAGCTCGAAAGAGAACTGTTTATTCTGGGCTGGCACACGGTCAGTGCATGCGCATTATGCGAGTCTCATCTATTCTAATCTAGGGCACTCACAGGCAGCTTTTCACTTCTTGTCGTGCAAAATGCGAAAAGGCATTTGAACCAATAAGAGGGGGATCTTGTAACACTAGTCAAAGGATGACAAAAAAGAAGAGATGCTGCGCTAATAGCCCTACTTTGTTTATTTCATATAAAATCGCGGCATTTTGCGTTATATAATTGCATAGGTTTGAGATCGCTATTACGACTGCGATATAATTAATCGTGCAGCACTAATGCTTAGTGTATTCTAAAGGGCAATAAACTCCACTCCAGCAAGATAGTCATTTTATGCAAATCATAGACCTTTATGCCTTATCTACAAATAAAGTATAATATTGGGAACATTGATCTTGAAGAGAGTGTCGTCGTGTTACTGTCGCAACCGAACGCGACGCGCTAATGCTGATGCATGGAGAATGACTGAGGCGAGATGACTTTCCGTTAACTTTAACTTAGAGACTAAAATATTAATTTTACCACACATTAAGCTATTGAATGACTTTAGAAGTCTTGGAATATAGTGTGAAAACTTGATTGTGCTTTACAGTTTTTTATGCCTTTAGTGGGGCTTAACAAAATAACACAATATGCAGAATGTCGGACGTCACTTATAGGCTAAACTGTTTTTATAGATAAAACTATTTACATTCGGCAGTCATGAAAACAAATCTCAGATAACGGTTGACTAGGTAACAATGTGTAATTTTGCGCCGGAGTTCTCCTTTAACTTACATTAGCTAGCTAACTACGAACGAGCTAACCAGATAACATTAACAAATTGACAAGCACTTACTGGGCACAGTGGGCAGAATGGCTCTTCAAATGACCGACGAAATTGGAGGTTGTCATCTGACTGTCCGCGATCTTAACGTTGCATGTCTTGCAAAGCGCTGTTCTTTTGCCATCTTGTTGTAAGAAATTCTTGAATCCAAAAGCGACGACGACCCTCGTTATCCCTCCGGCTGACATGTTGATGTGATCTGATGTAAGTGGGCGTGGTGTGCGCGTAAGGTATGAGAGGGCATGACTGATGATCTCGTGATCCAGTCATGACAGCGCTATTCTCAGCCTGCGCTCCAGCTGGATCAACTTTATTTTTTTTACATAATTTATATATTTTATATTCAAACTGAAAACATGATGTGATTAACACTCAAGTCATATTATTACATGCAAGTGTGTTTGATTTATGGACCAAATTTTCAGATCAAGTTTATGGACCAAGTTAATTTAATTAATAAACCTATAAAACTATTAATGCACTACAATTAAACTGGTTATATGCCTTTACTTATAAAAAATAAAAAACTTATTAAAAAAAATACCAGGCTTAAGGCATTTATTTTTTATGCAGGCCATACACACAGGAGTGAAATGGTTAAGACCCCTCCCCCTACAAACACACACACATACACAGACAGGCAAAGACAGAGATGTAGGCTCAGATTAAGCAAGACCACATTCAAACAAACATATCTGACTTTCTGTGGGTCCTAGCTAATGAGTGTCAATTAGAAAGTTGTCCGGCTCGAGGAGTACAATATACATACCGATTTTTGTAACTGTAGATAAAACTAACAACCCTACTTTTGTCAAAAGGTGGCGCTACTGAGCCCTCACCACGCCCGTTTCTGAAACATTGCACGTGTCTACTGGCTAATAAATGTGATGTGTCTGTCGAGTTTCATGCATTTTGAAGCATGCTAAGGGTCTCAAAAGCATCCTAAAAGCATCCTAAAAGAAGGGTAAAGTTTGATGCGTCGCCACGGCAACAGTTTCAAAGATATCAAGAATCCATTCACAGGTCTACATCTGCCGTATGTTTACATTATACATATGAAGTTTGAAGCAAATCGGGTAAAAATAAAAGGGTGATATCAAAGCATTTTGAAAGTGACACACTTCCTGCTGCCAGTTGGTGGCGCTATAACTTTGACTCACAATAGTCACATCCATGTGATCGTCCTCTTACAGCGAACATACTGCTGAAGTTTCATCAAGATCAGTTAATGTATGCTGAAGTTATAACAAACTTCCTGTTTCACGTTTCTCGCCATGATTTCGTTTCCTCGCCACGGCCAAACCGTTCGAGATATCAAAAATCCCCACACAAGCTTTCATCCTCAATGTCTTCACTTTACGCTGACCGAGTATCGTCGAATTTGGATCAAAGCTCTAGGAGGAGTATTTCAAATAACATTGCGAGCGTTTTACAAACAAACCTCAATAGCCGACTTCCTGTTGGGCTGGGGTAAAAAGTAAAAGCGCGAGGTATAGATGAAACGATGAGATCAACATGCGTACCGAGTTTCATATTATTACATGCAAGCGTGTTTGAGTTATGGACCAAGTGTTCGGACCCCATTCCAGGGGGCGCTGACGAGCCCCCCTGCCACGCCCGGGTACCATCTTCAGCCCGGCTCTGATGGCCGCGGGTTCTGACCCGTGTGCAAAGTTTCAAGAGTTTTCGAGCATGTTAAGGGCCCCAAAAGTGCCCGAATAGTCGTAAGAAAAATAATAATAATAATAATAATAATAATAATAATAATAATAGAAAAGAATAATCCTAAGGAAAACAATAGGGCCTTCGCCCTTTCAGGGCTTGGGCCCTAAATATAGCTGCGAGCAGCGATGAAGGGCCCAAGCCGGTGGCACCGCAACCCCGGTTCCTTAGTTACCTAAAAGCACCAGGGTGGCCATGCCACTGGCTTTGGCCCTTCATCGCGGATCACAGCTATATATATATATATATATATATATACTGTATATATATATACTGTATATATACATATATATATGAAGCCGGTGGCACCGCCACCCTGGTGCCTTTAGGTTTATTGTGCACGACATGCAAAATGTAACCCTGCTTTGACTGATGCAAGCTCTACAGCACAGTTTATAGTAAGAAAGAATATAGTAAGAAAGAAAAGTAAGCTGTTACTCAGATGGTTTGGGAAAAAAACATTCATCATGTCGCATTGGTTTTAGTTACTTGTCCTCAAACAGAGCCCTAATCTGTTTATATTTCAGTTACACATTCTACATTGATTAAAAAAGAAAAATCAAATGTGTTTTTAATTCATACAGAAATAAAATATTTATAATTCAGCTGAGAATAAAGTTAGTTCAAATTTTAAGAAAAACAAATATATGATCTGAAATATAGCACATTCATTTTTAAATTCATTCAGGTTCAATTACCAAAAATACAATCTTAATTTAATTTAAAACAAATAATAAATCTAAAATATATGGGTTATATGCATATTTTGTAAAAAAAGAAAAAAAAAAGAAAGAAAGATATGAAGAGTTCAGATGCAAAAGCCTCTAAGTGCCATTTGAAATTTTCTTCTAGAATGATCATTTTTATCAAGCTTGTATATTTAAGTTCAGTGATTTCACTTAAATGGCAATGATGATTACCTATTAATTGTTATTTAAGTGAAATTACTGAACTTAAATATACAAGTTTGATAAAAATCATCATTAAAGAAGAACATTTCAAATGGCATTTAGAGGCTTTTGCATCTGAACTCTTCATATATATCCAAAAACACAAGGCCTTAAACTTTAACAAGGATGCAACTCTTATCACTACAACAAACATAGTCACACACACAAGTCAAGTCACTTACATTTTAGATGCAATATTGACTTTTTAGATGCAATATTGACTTTTTTTCTGTTTCAGCAGAGAAAATAGTTAAACAAAGATCACAGCGACCCATCGCGCATCTCAAAGCAATGTGTTTTCTCATTACTGAATGATTCAGCATTTTGAATCCATGACTCGTTCATTAAGACGGTCATCTGGCGACACCTTATGGTGATTTAGGGTTATGTTTAAAAGTATCGTTCTTTACAGCGATTTTTAATTGACTCCTGTTAAACCAATCTCGTAACATTATTGTGTAACCGATTTAATTTGATCAGCCTTACCTAGGGTAACAGCCCTATAGTGTCTTATTATTCTAAATTATTGAATTTATTGATCAAATTTACTAATGAAAAATGAAGCATACATTTATTAAGACTAGGCTGCCCTGCAGATATTAGGCTACAATATGGAGATTTAAATATATCATTTATCAAATAATCTGTTTATTTTTAGGTTACACATTACATTGTTTAAAAAATAAAAATCAAATGTGACCCGCTCTGGCGAAATGAGTCGGAAGTTGCAACCTTCCATTTTAAGATATGGGCCGATTATGTGGAAAAACCATGAAATAACAAAAAAATATATATATTTTTTTTTGCTAATTTCAAAGAACAGACATTCAAAAATAATCTCACAGGGTTTCGTAGTCGAGATAATTGAGTAAAGGTATTTAAATAACGATTAAAGTTGTCAAAGCTTTAAATTCGCTGAAATAAACATTGCTCTTCTCAACTCCCCTCGTCACCTCTGAGCATTTCCCGGGTATCCCCTGAAACGTTGAACTCACTGGAGGCTTCTAACCTAAACTGCGTGAGTATATTTATCTGCAAGAAGAATATAGCCTATGTAAGGCTGTAACGATCGCGACACTCAGATCCACGAACCTGTGTCGCGGTGTGAGAAGACAGAATCACGACACCGACACGTCCCTTCAACTCCCGAAGTTATCCTTCACGTCCAGACCCAATGCTAGCTACAACATCTTTAAATTACTATTAGTATTATTTGAAGTTAACATTAGCCTATAAAATACGTAGACTTACACCACAAAACTTAAATTATTACTAATTTTTTTTTAAATTGGGCAATTTCAGCATCCAATTCCCAGATAATTAAATATTTTAATAAATTGGCCTATGTGAACCACACTGCACAAACCAAAAGTAATACTCACCGGATGAAGAAGGGTTGACTCTCTCCAGAACATAAAATCTTTATTTTATTTTCCGTGTTCGCATTTATGAGGAAAAACAATCCGAACGTGACCGTTCTCTGGAAGCAGCACTAAAACTTTCACATAGCTTAAACATGCAAGCACAAAGCCTTTCTTTAAAGTAAATTTCGTTTTAAAATAATTATCTTAATTTAAATCAATGTTTCATCAACCAATTACTAGGATTTAATAATAAGAAATAAATTGCAGACAATAGGCTAGGCCTAATCACGACGCGGAGACGCGCGGCACGTGAACTGAAGCTTGTCTCATGAACCGAAAGTCAGCGTATAAGGTATCCTCACAGACATATATATTGAAATGTCTACTTTTAAACACAACCATTCAAAATGAAAGAAAACAGACTGCTCTCTGCTTATGTGGGCTAATCCGTATGAAAACTGAATTTCTCTCTGACTCCTCTTTAATCTTTCTGATTTTAGAACATTTTTGTAAAAGTGACTTTTTAATTATTTATTTCAAAAAAATTAAAAATAAGTTGAGTTTCAGCCTCGTTAAATTGCATTTATATGTTAATCTATTTGGTCAAATTAAGCTATATAAAATAAATAGTTTATCCCTTAAAATGCTATGGATTTTGAAAGATATCAAAAAAAAAAAAAAAAAAAAAAACGGGCAAAAAAACTTTAAAAGCGATTTTCTTAGGTTTTCAATTGGAAAAAAAGGGCAGACGACCAGAATTCAAATCTGTATATCGTTACAACCATTCAAGGTATGACCAAGGTATCATTTGAAAGCTTACAGTGTCCTCTTTCCATTAATATCAAAATCTCAATTTTTAAATTTGGGTCACTGTGACTAATTTTGCTGGATCAGTTCGGTCACAAATGTGTTTTTTATTGTAGTATTATTTTATACAGAAATACATTATAATTATATATAATATACAAAATATAACCGTGGGCGCGATTAAACAGTGTTACAATAAAACTCAACATTGTGTTTTTTAAAAATAAATTCAAATAATACAAATCCCGAAATTGCGCTAATTTTAAAATTAAACTAAAACTCATGGCTGCACAAGCATTCATAACTGTGCGCGCCAACAGCGAGGAACCAGCAGAACAGAGTGAACGTTCATTCTGTTTAGTTCAATCCTACTTAATAGGAATTTATTTAAAATGCTCGCTCTACTCCACAACATTAATGTCTTGTGCGGATATCTGTATTTTGACTTTCGGTTTTAAGTAAGCGATTTAAAAGTTCCCGAGTACCAGCGGAGTCACACGTTGATTAACCGGTGGGAATATACACAATAGGCCTACCTGATATTGAACACAAGAGGGCAGTATAGCACTACGTATGACTCAGATTATTTTTTCTTCTTCTGAATTTTAAAACCTTTCTGGCTGTTTTTGAACGTAAACATAATTCTTAAATGAAAAAAGGGAAAAACTGGTTTAATTATAATATTTGTATAATTTAATTTAGAAACAAATGATGTATAATTACATTTTTAGAAGATATGAGGCTTTTAGTGTTTACTGTTTACTTTTTTGACATTACTTTAATCTTTTGCCAAAGTTGCACATGCCTACTGGCTAATAAATGTGATGTATCTGTCGAGCTATCTGTATCTATCTGTTTCAAGCAATTTCAAGCATGCTAAGAGTCCCAAAAGTATCAAAAAAGAATGTTAAAGTTTGATTTGTTGCCACAGCAACAGTATCAAAGATATCAAGAATCCATTCACAGGTCTACATCTGCTGTATTTTTACATTATACAGATGAAGTTTGAAGCAAATCGGTTAAAAATAAGAGGGTGATATCAAAGCAGTTTGAAAGTGACACACTTCCTGCTGCCAGTTGGTGGCGCTATAACTCTGACTCACAATAGTCACATCCACGTGATCGTCCTCTTACAGCGAACACGCTGCTGAAGTTTCATCAAGATCAGTTAATCTATGCTGAAGTTATAACACACTTCCTGTTTCACGTTTCTCGCCATAATTTTGTTTCCTCGCCACGGCCAAACCGTTCGAGATATCAAAAATCCCCTCGCAAACTTTCATCCTCAATGCCTTGACTTCATGCTGACCGAGTTTCGTGCCGTGTGTTTGAATTCTCTAGGAGGAGTATTGCACATTCCATTGCGAGCGTTTTACAAACAAACCTCAATAGCCGACTTCCTGTTGGGCTGGGGTAAAAAGTAAGAGCGTGAGGTATAGATGAAACGATGAGATCAACATGTGTACCGAGTTTCATATTATTACATGCAAGCGTGTTTGATTTATGGACCAAGTGTTCGGACCCCGTTCCAGGGGGCGCTGTCTAGCCCCCCTGCCACACCCAGGTACCATCTTCAGCCCGGCTCTGATGGCTGTGGGATCTGACCTGTGTGCAAAGTTTCAAGAGTTTTCAAACCCGTTAAGGGCCCCAAAAGCCGCTAAGAGTCTCAAAATCATAAAAAAAAGAATTTTAAAGTTTGATGCGTTGCCACGGCAACAGTATCAAAGATATCAAGAATCCATTCACAGGTCTTCTTCTGCTATGTATTTACATTATACAGATTAAGTTTGAAGCACATCGGGTAAAAATAAAAGGGTGAGTTCAAAGCATTTTGAAAGTGACACACTTCCTGCTACCAGTTGGTGGCGCTATAACTCTGACTCACAATAGTCACATCCATGTGATCGTCCTCTTACAGCGAACATACTGCTGAAGTTTCATCAAGATCAGTTAATGTATGCTGAAGTTATAACACACTTCCTGTTTCACGTTTCTCGCCATAATTTCGTTTCCTCGCCATGGCCAAACCGTTCGAGATATCAAAAATCCCCTCGCAAACTTTCATCGTCAATGCCTTGACTTCATGCTGACCGAGTTTCGTGCCGTGTGTTTGAATTCTCTAGGAGTAGTACTTCAAATTCCATTGCGAGTGTTTTATGAACAACCCTAAGTAACCGACTTCCTGTTGGGCTGGGGTAAAAAGTAATAGTATGAGGTATATATGAACGATGAGATCTATATGTGCACCGAGTTTCATATTATTACATGCAAGCGTGTTTGATTTATGGACCAAGTTTTCGGACCCCGTTCCAGGGGGCGCTGTCTAGCCCCCCTGCCACGCCCGGGTACCATCTTCAGCCCGGCCCTGATGGCCGCGGGTTCTGACCCGTGTGCTAAGTTTCAAGAGTTTTTGAGCATGTTAAGGGCCCCAAAAGTGCCCGAATAGTCGTATAAATAATAATAATAATAATAATAATAATAATCCTAAGGAAAACAATAGGGCCTTCGCCCTTTCAGGGCTTGGGCCCTAAATATAGCTGCGAGCAGCGATGGCGGGCCCAAGCCGGTGGCACCGCAACCCCGGTTCCTTTAGTTACCTAAAGGCACCGGGGTGGCGGTGTCGCAGGCTTTGGCCCTTTCATGATTAAATGATTAAATGTTAAAACAGCTTGCCATACTCTATCTGTCATTTCGACTACTCACAATTACATTACAGATATCTATTAAATGATAATACAAACTATCCAAAATGAAATTACGACTAGTCAGAAAGACGTTGATATCTACAATGCTAGTTCCGGATAGGCAAACTTAGCTTTTAAATGTTGATAGGGCTTGCCATACAGGGACGTAGGCTCAGAGAGAGGCTCACCATATTCAATCCAAAATATCTGACTTCCCCTTGGTCCGAGCTAATGACTATGAATTAGAAAGTTGTCCGGCTTGAGGAGTAAAATCTATATACCGATTTTTGTAACTGTAGATAAAACTAACAACCCCACTTTTGTCAAAAGGTGGCGCTATTTAGTCCCTGCACCATGCCCGTTTCTGAAACTTTGCACATGTCTACTGGCTAATAAATGTGTCTGTTGAGTTTCATGCATTTTGAAGCATGCTAAGGGTCTCAAAAGCATCCTAAAAGCATCCTAAAAGAAGGGTAAAGTTTGATGCGTTGCCACGGCAACAGTTTAAAAGATATCAAGAATCCATTCACAGGTCTACATCTGCCATATGTTTACATTATACAGATGAAGTTTGAAGCAAATCGGGTAAAAATAAAAGGGTGAGTTCAAAGCATTTTGAAAGTTACACATTTCCTGCTACCAGTTGGTGGCGCTATAACTTTGACTCACAATAGTCACATCCATGTGATCGTCCTCTTACAGCGAACATACTGCTGAAGTTTCATCAAGATCAGTTAATGTATGCTGAAGTTATAATACACTTCCTGTTTCACATTTCTCGCCATAATTTCGTTTCCTCGCCATGGCCAAACCGTTCGAGATATCAAAAATCCCCTCGCAAACTTTCATCCTCAATGCCTTGACTTCATGCTGACCGAGTTTCCTGCCGTGTGTTTGAATTCTCTAGGAGGAGTATTGCACATTCCATTGCGAGCGTTTTACAAACAAACCTCAATAGCCGACTTCCTGTTGGGCTGGGGTAAAAGTAAGAGTGTGAGGTAGAGATGAAATGATGAGATCAACATGTGTACCGAGTTTCATATTATTACATGCAAGCGTGTTTGATTTATGGACCAAGTTTTCGGACCCCGTTCCAGGGGGCGCTGTCTAGCCCCCCTGCCACACCCAGGTACCATCTTCAGCCCGGCTCTGAGGACTGTGGGATATGACCTGTGTGCAAAGTTTCAAGAGTTTTCAAACCCGTTAAGGGTCCCAAAAGCCGCTAAGAGTCTCAAAATCATCAAAAAAAAAGAATTTTAAAGTTTGATGCGTTGCCACAGCAACAGTATCAAAGATATCAAGAATCCATTCACAGGTCTTCATCTGCTATGTGTTTACATTATACAGATTAAGTTTGAAGCAAATCGGGTAAAAATAAGAGGGTGATTTCAAAGCATTTTGAAAGTGACACAGTTCCTGCTGCCAGTTGGTGGCGCTATAACTTTGACTCACAATAGTCACATCCATGTGATCGTCCTCTTACAGCGAACAAACTGCTGAAGTTTCATCAAGATCAGTTAATGTATGCTGAAGTTATGACACACTTCCTGTTTCACGATTCTCGCCATTATTTCGTTTCCTCGCCACGGCCAAACCGTTCGAGATATCAAAAATCCCCACACAAACTTTCATCCTCAATGTCTTGACTTCACGCTGACCGAGTTTCGTGCCGTGTGTTTGAATTCTCTAGGAGGAGTATTGCACATTCCATTGCGAGTGTTTTATGAACAACTCTAAATAACCGACTTCCTGTTGGGCTGGGGTAAAAAGTAATAGTTTGAGGTATATATGAACGATGAGATCTATATGTGCACCGAGTTTCATATTATTACATGCAAGCGTGTTTGATTTATGGACCAAGTTTTCGGACCCCGTTCCAGGGGGCGCTGTCTAGCCCCCCTGCCACGCCCGGGTACCATCTTCAGCCCGGCCCTGATGGCCGCGGATTCTGACCCGTGTGCAAAGTTTCAAGAGTTTTTGAGCATGTTAAGGGCCCCAAAAGTGCCCGAATAGTCGTATAAATAATAATAATAATAATAAATATAGCTGCGAGCAGCGATGAAGGGCCCAAGCCGGTGGCACCGCAACCCCGGTTCCTTAGTTACCTAAAATCACCAGGGTGGCCATGCCACTGGCTTTGGCCCTTCATCGCGGATCACAGCTATATATATATATATATATATATATATATACTGTATATATACATATATATATGAAGCCGGTGGCACCGCCACCCTGGTGCCTTTAGGTTTATTGTGCACGACATGCAAAATGTAACCCTGCTTTGACTGATGCAAGCTCTACAGCACAGTTTATAGTAAGAAAGAATATAGTAAGAAAGAAAAGTAAGCTGTTACTCTGAGATGGTTTGGGAAACAAACATTCATCATGTCGCATTGGTTTTAGTTACTTGTCCTCGAACAGAGCCCTAATCTGTTTATATTTCAGTTACACATTCTACATTGATTAAAAAAGAAAAATCAAATGTGTTTTTAATTCATACAGAAATAAAATATTTATAATTCAGCTGAGAATAAAGTTAGTTCAAATTTTAAGAAAAACAAATATATGATCTGAAATATAGCACATTCATTTTTAAATTCATTCAGGTTCAATTACCAAAAATACAATCTTAATTTAATTTAAAGCAAATAATAAATCTAAAATATATGGGTTATATGCATATTTTGTAAAAAAAGAAAAAAAAAAGAAAGATATATATCTAAAAACACAAGGCCTTAAACTTTAACAAGGGTGCAACTCTTATCACTACAACAAACATAGTCACACACACAAGTCAAGTCACTTACATTTTAGATGCAATATTGACTTTTTAGATGCAATATTGACTTTCAGCAGAGAAAATAGTTAAACAAAGATCACAGCGACCCATCGCGCATCTCAAAGCAATGTGTTTTCTCATTACTGAATGATTCAGCATTTTGAATCCATGACTCGTTCATTAAGACGGTCATCTGGCGACACCTTATGGTGATTTAGGGTTGTGTTTAAAAGTATCGTTCTTTACAGCGATTTTTAATTGACTCCTGTTAAACCAATCTCGTAACATTATTGTGTAACCGATTTAATTTGATCAGCCTTACCTAGGGTAACAGCCCTATAGTGTCTTATTATTCTAAATTATTGAATTTATTGATCAAATTTACTAATGAAAAATTAAGCATACATTTATTAAGACTAGGCTGCCCTGCAGATATTAGGCTACAATATGCAGATTTAAATATACCATTTATCAAATAATCTGTTTATTTTTAGGTTACACATTACATTGTTTAAAAAATAAAAATCAAATGTGACCCGCTCTGGCGAAATGAGTCGGAAGTTGCAACCTTCCATTTTAAGATATGGGCCGATTATGTGGAAAAACCATGAAATAACAAAAAAAAAAAAAAAAAAAAAAAAAAAGAACAGACATTCAAAAATAATCTCACAGGGTTTCGTAGTCGAGATAATTGAGTAAAGGTATTTAAATAACGATTAAAGTTGTCAAAGCTTTAAATTCGCTGAAATAAACATTGCTCTTCTCAACTCCCCTCGTCACCTCTGAGCATTTCCCGGGTATCCCCTGAAACGTTGAACTCACTGGAGGCTTCTAACCTAAACTGCGTGAGTATATTTATCTGCAAGAAGAATATAGCCTATGTAAGGCTGTAACGATCGCGACACTCAGATCCACGAACCTGTGTCGCGGTGTGAGAAGACAGAATCACGACACCGACACGTCCCTTCAACTCCCGAAGTTATCCTTCACGTCCAGACCCAATACTACAACATCTTAAATTACTATTAGTATTATTTGAAGTTAACATTATAAAATACGTAGACTTACACCACAAAACTTAAATTATTACTAAATTTTTTAAAATTGGGCAATTTCAGCATTATGGAGGAGATCCAATTCCCAGATAATTAAATATTTTAATAAATTGGCCTATGTGAACCACACTGCACAAACCAAAAGTAATACTCACCGGATGAAGAAGGGTTGACTCTCTCCAGAACATAAAATCTTTATTTTATTTTCCGTGTTCGCATTTATGAGAAAAAACAATCCGAACGTGACCGTTCTCTGGAAGCAGCACTAAAACTTTCACATAGCTTAAACATGCAGGCACAAAGCCTTTCTTTAAAGTAAATTTCGTTTTAAAATAATTATCTTAATTTAAATCAATGTTTCATCAACCAATTACTAGGATTTAATAATAAGAAATAAATTGCAGACAATAGGTTAGGCCTAATCACGACGCGGAGACGTCGACTGGCACGTGAACTGAAGCTTGTCTCATGAACCGAAAGTCAGTGTATAAGGTATCCTCACAGACATATATATTGAAATGTCTACTTTTAAACACAACCATTCAAAATGAAAGAAAACAGACTGCTCTCTGCTTATGTGGGCTAATCCGTATGAAAACTGAATTTCTCTCTGACTCCTCTTCAATCTTTCTGATTTTAGAACATTTTTGTAAAAGTGACTTTTAATTATTTATTTCAAAAAAATTAAAAATAAGTTGAGTTTCAGCCTCGTTAAATTGCATTTATATATGTTAATCTATTTGGTCAAATTAAGCTATATAAAATAAATAGTTTATCCCTTAAAATGCTATGGATTTTGAAAGATATAAAAAAATAAATAAAAAAAAAACGGGCAAAAAAACTTTAAAAGCGATTTTCTTAGGTTTTCAATTGGAAAAAAAGGGCAGACGACCAGAATTCAAATCTGCATATCTTTACAACCATTCAAGGTATGACCAAGGTATCATTTGAAAGCTTACAGTGTCCTCTTTCCATTAATATCAAAATCTCAATTTTTAAATTTGGGTCACTGTGACTAATTTTGCTGGATCAGGTCGGTCACAAATGTGTTTTTTATTGTAGTATTATTTTATACAGAAATACATTATAATTATATATAATATACAAAATATAACCGTGGGCGCGATTAAACAGTGTTACAATAAAACTCAACATTGTGTTTTTTAAAAATAAATTCAAATAATACAAATCCCGAAATTGCGCTAATTTTAAAATTAAACTAAAACTCATGGCTGCACAAGCATTCATAACTGTATGCGCCAACAGCGAGGAACCAGCAGAACAGAGTGAACGTTCATTCTGTTTAGTTCAATCCTACTTAATAGGAATTTATTTAAAATGCTTGCTCTACTCCACAACATTAATGTCTTGTGCGGATATCTGTATTTTGACTTTCGGTTTTAAGTAAGCGATTTAAAAGTTCCCGAGTCCCAGCGGAGTCACACGTTGATTAACCGGTGGGAATATACACAATAGGCCTAACTGATATTGAACACAAGAGGGCAGTATAGCACTACGTATGACTCAGATTATTTTTTCTTCTTCTGAATTTTACAACCTGGCTGTTTTTGAACGTAAACATAATTCTTAAATGAAAAAAGGGAAAAACTGCTTTAATTATAATATTTGTATAATTTAATTTAGAAACAAATGATGTATAATTACATTTTTAGAAGATATGAGGCTTTTAGTGTTTACTTTTTTGACATTACTTTAATCTTTTGCCAAAGTTGCACATGCCTACTGGCTAATAAATGTGATGTATCTGTCGAGCTATCTGTATCTATCTGTTTCAAGCAATTTCAAGCATGCTAAGAGTCCCAAAAGTATCAAAAAAGAATGTTAAAGTTTGTTTGTTGCCACAGCAACAGTATCAAAGATATCAAGAATCCATTCACAGGTCTACATCTGCTGTATTTTTACATTATACAGATGAAGTTTGAAGCAAATCGGTTAAAAATAAGAGGGTGATATCAAAGCATTTTGAAAGTGACACACTTCCTGCTGCCAGTTGGTGGCGCTATAACTTTGACTCACAATAGTCACATCCATGTAATCAGCCTCTTACAGTGAACACACTGCTGAAGTTTCATCAAGATCAGTTAATGTATGCTGAAGTTATAACACACTTCCTGTTTCACGTTTCTCGCCATAATTTTGTTTCCTCGCCATGGCCAAACCGTTCGAGATATCAAAAATCCCCTCGCAAACTTTCATCCTCAATGCCTTGACTTCATGCTGACCGAGTTTCGTGCCGTGTGTTTGAATTCTCTAGGAGGAGTATTGCACATTCCATTGCGAGCGTTTTACAAACAAACCTCAATAGCCGACTTCCTGTTGGGCTGGGGTAAAAAGTAAGAGCGTGAGGTATAGATGAAACGATGAGATCAACATGTGTACCGAGTTTCATATTATTACATGCAAGCGTGTTTGATTTATGGACCAAGTGTTCGGACCCCGTTCCAGGGGGCGCTGTCTAGCCCCCCTGCCACACCCAGGTACCATCTTCAGCCCGGCTCTGATGGCTGTGGGATCTGACCTGTGTGCAAAGTTTCAAGAGTTTTCAAACCCGTTAAGGGCCCCAAAAGCCGCTAAGAGTCTCAAAATCATAAAAAAAAAGAATTTTAAAGTTTGATGCGTTGCCACGGCAACAGTATCAAAAAAATCAAGAATCCATTCACAGGTCTTCATCTGCTATGTATTTACATTATACAGATTAAGTTTGAAGCACATCGGGTAAAAATAAAAGTGTGAGTTCAAAGCATTTTGAAAGTGACACACTTCCTGCTACCAGTTGGTGGCACTATAACTTTGACTCACAATAGTCACATCCATGTGATCGTCCTCTTACAGCGAACACACTGCTGAAGTTTCATCAAGATCAGTTAATGTATGCTGAAGTTATAACACACTTCCTGTTTCACGTTTCTCGCCATAATTTCGTTTCCTCGCCACGGCCAAACCGTTCGAGATATCAAAAATCCCCTCGCAAACTTTCATCGTCAATGCCTTGACTTCATGCTGACCGAGTTTCGTGCCGTGTGTTTGAATTCTCTAGGAGTAGTACTTCAAATTCCATTGCGAGTGTTTTATGAACAACCCTAAATAACCGACTTCCTGTTGGGCTGGGGTAAAAAGTAATAGTATGAGGTATATATGAACGATGAGATCAACATGTGTACCGAGTTTCATATTATTACATACAAGCGTGTTTGAGTTATGGACCAAGTTTTCGGACCCCGTTCCAGGGGGCGCTGTCTAGTCCCCCTGCCACGCCCGGGTACCATCTTCAGCCCGGCCCTGATGGCCGCGGGTTCTGACCCGTGGGCTAAGTTTCAAGAGTTTTTGAGCATGTTAAGGGCCCCAAAAGTGCCCGAATAGTCGTATAAATAATAATAATAATAATAATAATAATAATAATAATAATCCTAAGGAAAACAATAGGGCCTTCGCCCTTTCAGGGCTTGGGCCCTAATAATCCTTAGGAAAACAATAGGGCCTTCGCCCTTTCAGGGCTTGGGCCCTAAATATAGCTGCGAGCAGCGATGGCGGGCCCAAGCCGGTGGCACCGCAACCCCGGCTCCTTTAGTTACCTAAAGGCACCTGGGTGGCGGTGCCGAAGGCTTTGGCCCTTTCATGATTAAATGTTAACACGGCTTGCCATAGTCTGTCATTTTGACTAGTCACAATTATGTTACAGATATCTTAAATGATAATACAAACTATCCAAAATGTAATTACGACTAGACAGAAAGACATTGTTAATATCTACAATGTTAATTCCGGACAGGCAAACTTAGCTTTTAAATGTTAAAGGGGCTTGCCATACACGGACGTAGGCTCAGAGAGAGTCTCACCATATTCAAACCAAAATATCTGACTTCCTCTTGGTCTGAGCTAATGACTATGAATTAGAAAGTTGTCTGGCTTGAGGAGTACAATGTATATAACGATTTTTGTAACTGTAGATAAAAATAACAACCCCACTTTTGTCAAAAGGTGGCGCTATTTAGTCCCTGCACCATGCCCGTTTCTGAAACTTTGCACATGTCTACTGGCTAATAAATGTGATGTGTCTGTTGAGTTTCATGCAATTTCAAGCATGCTAAGAGTCTCAAAAGCATCCTAAAATAATTTCAAAGTTTGAAGCTTTGCCACGGCAACAGTTTAAAAGATATCAAGAATCCATTCACAGGTCTACATCTACCGTATGTTTACATTATACAGATGAAGTTTTTCATCTGTTTTTCATCATTATACAGATGAAGTTTTTCATCTGTTTACATTATACAGATGAAGTTTATCATTCATATTATTACATGCAAGCGTGTTTGATTTATGGACCAAGTTTTCGGACCCCGTTCCAGGGGGCGCTGTCTAGCCCTCCTGCCACGCCTAGGTACCATCTTCAGCCCAGGGCTGATGGCTGTGGGATATGACCTGTGTGCAAAGTTTCAAGAGTTTTCAAACCCGTTAAGGGCCTCAAAAGCCATTAGGAGTCTCAAAATCATCAAAAAAAAAGAATTTTAAAGTTTGATGCGTTGCCACAGCAACAGTATCAAAGATATCAAGAATCCATTCACAGGTCTTCATCTGCCATGTATTTACATTATACAGATGAAGTTTGAAGCAAATCGGGTAAAAATAAGAGGTTGATTTCAAAGCATTTTGAAAGTGACACACTTCCTGCTGCCAGTTGGTGGCGCTATAACTTTGACTCGAAATAGTCACATCCATGTGATCGTCCTCTTACAGCGAACACACGGATGAAGTTTCATCAAGATATGTTAATGTATGCTGAAGTTATAACACACTTCCTGTTTCACGTTTCTCGCCATAATTCCGTTTCCTCGCCACGGCCAAACCGTTTGAGATATCAAAAATCCCCTCGCAAACTTTCATCCTCAATGTCTTGACTTCTTGCACACCGAGTTTGGTTGTGATTGGTAAACACATGCGTTGTAATTTGATGTATTTCTCCTAGGACAACTATTCAAACAACCCATAATTCTCAACTTCCATTTTAATTGTCGTAAAACTTAGAGCACGAAAGTTGTTTGGCCTGATGTGATCTATAATTGTGCCGAGTTTCATATTAATTAACGCAAGTGTGTTTGATTTATGGACAAATGTTCGAATCCCAGTCCAGGGGGCGCTGTTGAGCCGCCCTGCCACGCCCGATGACCAGCTTCAGCCCGGCCCTGATGGCCATGGGTTCTGACCCGTGTGCAAAGTTTCAAGAGTTTTCGAGGATGTTAAGGCCCCCGAAAATGCCAGAGAAGTCGCACACAGCAAATAAAGGATTAAAATTAACCTGACAGGCGCCCCTCCTCTCACTCACACAGAGAGACACTGAGAGACTGGCAAAATTCTAAGATTTTCTCTACATTCAAACAAAGATATCTGACTTTCTGTGGGTCCTAGCTAATGAGTGTCAATTAGAAAGTTGTCCGGCTCGAGGAGTACAATATACATACCGATTTTTGTAACTGTAGATAAAACTAACAACCCCACTTTTGTCAAAAGGTGGCGCTACTGAGCCCTCACCACGCCCGTTTCTGAAACTTTGCACGTGTCCACTGGCTAATAAATGTGATGTGTCTGTTGAGTTTCATGCAATTTCAAGCATTCTAAGGGTCTCAAAAGCATCCTAAAAGAATGGTAAAGTTTGATGCATCGCCACGGCAACAGTTTCAAAGATATCAAGAATCCATTCACAGGTCTACATCTGCCGTATGTTTACATTTATACAGATGAAGTTTGAAGCAAATCGGGTAAAAATAAAAGAGTGATATCAAAGCATTTTGAAAGTGACACACTTCCTGCTGCCAGTTGGTGGCGCTATAACTTTGACTCACAATAGTCACATTTATGTGATCGTCCTCTTACAGCGAACACACTGCTGAAGTTTCATCAAGATCAGTTAATGTATGCTGAAGTTATAACACACTTCCTGTTTCACGTTTCTCACCATAATTTCGTTTCCTCGCCACGGCCAAACCGTTCGAGGTATCAAAAATCCCCTCGCAAACTTTCATCCTCAATGCCTTGACTTCATGCTGACCGAGTTTCGTGCCGTGTGTTTGAATTCTCTAGGAGGAGTATTGCACATTCCATTGCGAGCGTTTTACAAACAAACCTCAATAGCCGACTTCCTGTTTGGCTGGGGTAAAAAGTAAGAGTGTGAGGTATAGATGAAACGATGAGATCAACATGTGTACCGAGTTTCATATTATTACATTCAAGCGTGTTTGATTTATGGACCAAGTGTTCGGACCCCGTTCCAGGGGGCGCTGTCTAGCCCCCCTGCCACACCCGGTTTCATCTTCAGCCCGGCTCTGATGGCTGTGGGATCTGACCCGTGTGCAAAGTTTCAAGAGTTTTCAAACCCGTTAAGGGCCCCAAAAGCCACTAAGAGTCTCAAAATCATCAAAAAAAATAATTTTAAAGTTTGATGCGTTGCCACGGCAACAGTATCAAAGATATCAAGAATCCATTCACAGGTCTTCATCTGCTATGTATTTACATTATACAGATTAAGTTTGAAGCAAATCGGGTAAAAATAAGAGGGTGATTTCAAAGCATTTTGAAAGTGACACACTTCCTGCTGCCAGTTGGTGGCGCTATAACTTTGACTCACAATATTCACATCCATGTGATCGTCCTCTTACAGCAAACAAACTGCTGAAGTTTCATCAAGATCAGTTAATGTATGCTGAAGTTCTGACACACTTCCTGTTTCACGATTCTCGCCATAATTTCGTTTCCTCGCCACGGCCAAACCGTTTGAGATATCAAAAATCCCCTCGCAAACTTTCATCCTCAATGCCTTGACTTCATGCTGACCGAGTTTCGTGCCGTGTGCTTGAATTCTCTAGGAGGAGTACTTCAAATTCCATTGCGAGTGTTTTATGAACAAGCCTAAATAACCGACTTCCTGTTGGGCTGGGGTAAAAAGTAATAGTTTGAGGTATATATGAACGATGAGATCAACATGTGCACCGAGTTTCATATTATTACATGCAAGCGTGTTTGATTTATGGACCAAGTTTTCGGACCCCGTTCCAGGGGGCGCTGTCTAGCCCCCCTGCCACGCCCGGGTACCATCTTCAGCCCGGCCCTGATGGCCGCGGATTCTGACCCGTGTGCAAAGTTTCAAGAGTTTTTGAGCATGTTAAGGGCCCCAAAAGTGCCCAAATAGTCGTATAAATAATAATAATAAATATAGCTGCGAGCAGCGATGGCGGGCCCAAGCCGGTGGCACCGCAACCCCGGCTCCTTTAGTTACCTAAAGGCACCGGGGTGGCGGTGCCGAAGGCTTTGGCCCTTTCATGATTAAATATTAAAACGGCTTGCCATTGTCTGTCATTTTGACTAGTCACAATTATGTTACAGATATCTTAAATGATAATACAAACTATCCAAAATGTAATTACGACTAGACAGAAAGACATTGTTGATATCTACAATGTTAATTTCCGGATAGGCAAACTTAGCTTTTAAATGTTAAAAGGGCCTGCCATACACGGTCGTAGGCTCAGAGAGAGTCTCACCATATTCAAACCAAAATATCTGACTTCCTCTTGGTCTGAGCTAATGACTATGAATTAGAAAGTTGTCTGGCTTGAGGAGTACAATGTATATAACGATTTTTGTAACTGTAGATAAAAATAACAACCCCACTTTTGTCAAAAGGTGGCGCTATTTAGTCCCTGCACCATGCCCGTTTCTGAAACTTTGCACATGTCTACTGGCTAATAAATGTGATGTGTCTGTTGAGTTTCATGCAATTTCAAGCATGCTAAGAGTCTCAAAAGCATCCTAAAATAATTTCAAAGTTTGAAGCTTTGCCACGGCAACAGTTTAAAAGATATCAAGAATCCATTCACAGGTCTACATCTACCGTATGTTTACATTATACAGATGAAGTTTTTCATCTGTTTTTCATCATTATACAGATGAAGTTTTTCATCTGTTTACATTATACAGATGAAGTTTTTCATTCATATTATTACATGCAAGCGTGTTTGATTTATGGACCAAGTTTTCGGACCCCGTTCCAGGGGGCGCTGTCTAGCCCCCCTGCCACGCCTAGGTACCATCTTCAGCCCGGGCCTGATGGCTGTGGGATATGACCTGTGTGCAAAGTTTCAAGAGTTTTCAAACCCGTTAAGGGCCTCAAAAGCCATTAAGAGTCTCAAAATCATCAAAAAAAAGAATTTTAAAGTTTGATGCGTTGCCACGGCAACAGTATCAAAGATATCAAGAATCCATTCACAGGTCTTCATCTGCCATGTATTTACATTATACAGATGAAGTTTGAAGCAAATCGGGTAAAAATAAGAGGTTGATTTCAAAGCATTTTGAAAGTGACACACTTCCTGCTGCCAGTTGGTGGCGCTATAACTTTGACTCGAAATAGTCACATCCATGTGATCGTCCTCTTACAGCGAACACACTGATGAAGTTTCATCAAGATATGTTAATGTATGCTGAAGTTATAACACACTTCCTGTTTCACGTTTCTCGCCATAATTTCGTTTCCTCGCCACGGCCAAACCGTTTGAGATATCAAAAATCCCCTCACAAACTTTTATCCTCAATGTCTTGACTTCTTGCACACCGAGTTTGGTTGTGATTGGTAAACACATGCGTTGTAATTTGATGTATTTCTCCTAGGACAACTATTCAAACAACCCATAATTCTCAACTTCCATTTTAATTGTCGTAAAACTTAGAGCAGAAAAAGTTGTTTGGCCTGATGTGATCTATAATTGTACCGAGTTTCATATTAATTCACGCAAGTGTGTTTGATTTATGGACAAATGTTCGAATCCCAGTCCAGGGGGCGCTGTCGAGCCGCCCTGCCACGCCCGATGACCAGCTTCAGCCCGGCCCTGATGGCCATGGGTTCTGACCCGTGTGCAAAGTTTCAAGAGTTTTAGAGGATGTTAAGGCCCCCGAAAATGCCAGAGAAGTCGCACACAGCAAATAAAGGGTTAAAATTAACCTGACAGGCGCCCCTCCTCTCACTCACACAGAGAGACACTGAGAGACTGGCAAAATTCTAAGATTTTCTCTACATTAAAAAAAAGATATCTGAGTTTCTGTGGGTCCTAGCTAATGAGTGTCAATTAGAAAGTTGTCCGGCTCGAGGAGTACAATATACATACTGATTTTTGTAACTCTAGTTAAAACTAACAACCCCACTTTTGTCAAAAGGTGGTGCTACTGAGCCCTCACCACGCCCGTTTCTGAAACTTTGCACATGTCTACTGGCTAATAAATGTGATGTGTCTGTCGAGTTTCATGCGATTTGAAGCATGCTAAGGGTCTCAAAAGCATCCTAAAAGAATGGTAAAGTTTGATGCGTTGCCACGGCAACAGTTTAAAAGATATCAAGAATCCATTCACAGGTCTACATCTGCCGTATATTTACATTATACAGATTAAGTTTGAAGCAAATCGGGTAAAAATAAAAGGGTGATTTCAAAGCATTTTGAAAGTGACACACTTCCTGCTGCCAGTTGGTGGCGCTATAACTTTGACTCACAATAGTCACATCCATGTGATCGTCCTCTTACAGCGAACGCACTGCTGAAGTTGCATCAAGATCAGTTAATGTATGCTGAAGTTATAACACACTTCCTGTTTCACGTTTCTCGCCATAATTTCGTTTCCTCGCCACGGCCAAACCGTTCGAGATATCAAAAATCCCCTCGCAAACTTTCATCCTCAATGCCTTGACTTCATGCTGACCGAGTTTCCTGCCGTGTGTTTGAATTCTCTAGGAGGAGTATTGCACATTCCATTGCGAGCGTTTTACAAACAAACCTCAATAGCCGACTTCCTGTTGGGCTGGGGTAAAAAGTAAGAGTGTGAGGTATAGATGAAACGATGAGATCAACATGTGTACCGAGTTTCATATTATTACATTCAAGCGTGTTTGATTTATGGACCAAGTGTTCGGACCCCGTTCCAGGGGGCGCTGTCTAGCCCCCCTGCCACACCCAGGTACCATCTTCAGCCCGGCTCTGATGGCTGTGGGATCTGACCTGTGTGCAAAGTTTCAAGAGTTTTCAAACCCGTTAAGGGCCCCAAAAGCCGCTAAGAGTCTCAAAATCATCAAAAAAAAGAATTTTAAAGTTTGATGCGTTGCCACGGCAACAGTATCAAAGATATCAAGAATCCATTCACAGGTCTTCATCTGCTATGTATTTACATTATACAGATTAAGTTTGAAGCAAATCGGGTAAAAATAAGAGGGTGATTTCAAAGCATTTTGAAAGTGACACACTTCCTGCTGCCAGTTGGTGGCGCTATAACTTTGACTCACAATATTCACATCCATGTGATCGTCCTCTTACAGCAAACAAACTGCTGAAGTTTCATCAAGATCAGTTAATGTATGCTGAAGTTCTGACACACTTCCTGTTTCACGATTCTCGCCATAATTTCGTTTCCTCGCCACGGCCAAACCGTTCGAGATATCAAAAATCCCCTCGCAAACTTTCATCCTCAATGCCTTGACTTCATGCTGACCGAGTTTCGTGCCGTGTGTTTGAATTCTCTAGGAGGAGTACTTCAAATTCCATTGCGAGTGTTTTATGAACAACCCTAAATAACCGACTTCCTGTTGGGCTGGGGTAAAAAGTAATAGTTTGAGGTATATATGAACGATGAGATCTATATGTGCACCGAGTGTCATATTATTACATGCAAGCGTGTTTGATTTATGGACCAAGTTTTCGGACCCCGTTCCAGGGGGCGCTGTCTAGCCCCCCTGCCACGCCCGGGTACCATCTTCAGCCCGGCCCTGATGGCCGCGGATTCTGACCCGTGTGCAAAGTTTCAAGAGTTTTTGAGCATGTTAAGGGCCCCAAAAGTGCCCAAATAGTCGTATAAATAATAATAATAAATATAGCTGCGAGCAGCGATGGCGGGCCCAAGCCGGTGGCACCGCAACCCCGGTTCCTTTAGTTACCTAAAGGCACCCGGGTGGCGGTGCCGAAGGCTTTGGCCCTTTCATGATTAAATGTTAAAACGGCTTGCCATACTCTGTCATTTCGACTAGTCAAAATTATGTTACAGATATCTTAAATGATAATACAAACTATCCAAAATGTAATTACGACTAGACAGAAAGACGTTGTTGATATCTACAATGTTAATTCCGGATAGGCAAACTTAGCTTTTAAATGTTAAAAGGGCTTGCCATACAGGGACGTAGGCTCAGAGAGAGGCTCACCATATTCAAACCAAAATATCTGACTTCCTCTTGGTCCGAGCTAATGACTATGTAATAGAAAGTTGTCCGGCTTGAGGAGTACAATGTATATACCGATTTTTGTAACTGTAGATAAAACTAACAACCCCACTTTTGTCAAAAGGTGGCGCTATTTAGTCCTTGCACCATGCCCGTTTCTGAAACTTTGCACGTCTACTGGCTAATAAATGTGATGTATCTGTTGAGTTTCAAGCAATTTCAATTTCAATTTGACTGTTGAAAAGAAGTGCGCCGATTAGATACTCAGGATCGGTATCGGCTCTGACACTGCCATCTTTGACGAGGCTGATTCATATTGTGCATATACTATTCTATGTAAGGCACAAAGGCACAAAAACTTTCTAAAGTACCATAAAGTTTTTGTGTACTGTATTATAAGTGTTCTGAAGCTATTATGTGATATAGAAATTAATATTTAAGTCATTAAATTCAAGAACACGTAAACTTTTCCCTCTCTGCGCCTGTCAGTCATTCTCCATTCAGCATTCAAACAGCACGTCGCATTCGGTTACAGTCAATGATGAAACGATCTTCAAGATGATTCAATGTTAATCCTATTATACTGGGTCTTTAAGATAAAGGTCTAAAGGTCTATATTTTCGAATGAAGAAACTTTTTCTTGCTGGACTTAGGGTTGTAACGGTATACCGGTATGACGGTTTATCGCGATATTGACATGTACGATTATCATATCGTGCACATTTGCTTATCCGCGGTAAAAAAAAAAAAAAAAAAAAACAGAATTCACCTGCACTGCCGCATGCAACTCAGCTTGACTGCTTACTCCATATCCGTACAGCGCTGAAAATGTCCGAGACAGAGGCTGCGAAATGTGCGAATCTCTATCTCCCGCCAAAAAAATAAAATAAAATCTGCAGTATGGGAATATTTTGTAACTTATATCCGAAAAACGATCGTGATGTTGTCCTTGAAGATGGATATAGTTTGCAAGATATGTGGACGAAGAGTGGCTGCAAAAGGAGTAAACACGTCGAACATGTTCTCCCATATTTAGGAACACCATCCCTCCGTGAAGATAAAGTTATAACTTTTATAACTTAAGGCCATATTATTTCTGTCATGCTGAGGGAATCCCGGTCTGTCAAAAAGACGCACACATGCGTCTTTTTGCGTTACAAAACAGATGCCACGTAAAATGTGCGATTTAAAAAGATAGATGGATAAATAAAGCAAAATATAGCTATGCAGTAGCCTAAATCAAATCGCGATGTGCGTGTCTGTGAATATACAACGCAAAAAGACTGGTGTGCAAGCCCCTTCAGCGTGTCTCTGAATGAGCAGCGCCGTTTCGTCTAGTAGATCTAGTACACACTCAAGTACGCATGACGCTCATGGTTTTTAAAGCTGTCTCAGCCACTACGAAGACGTGAACACATGAACATATCTAGACAGAGAACACTTAATGTGCACTTTATAATTATTTTTTTTAAAGAATAATCATCAAATACACTGACTGAAACTCATAGGTGTTCAGTAGGTGTTAACGCGGGGTTAAATGTAACACGGACCGTTTACACAGTTCGTCAAGCAGGCTGTCTTTCCGCTATTTTTCTCTTGCGGCCAGAAGACGGTCTCCCGCGAATTTGCGGAAAGTTTTGATTATATTTCGTGAAGATACTGGACAAAGAGTGTTTTGACACCATGAAAGTAATTTTTTTCATCATAGGTTTTTTTCGGTTTCTGAGTTGGGTGTATACGTTTCCAAATCTAACTTTATATTGCCTTAATCACCGTCTTGTTGGCTCAAACATAGCACCGTTTTGAAACATGTCAGCAATTCATAGCGACTGTTAGCTAGGTTTAAAATATGTAATACACAGCGGGGTTAATTCTATGACAATGATAATCAAATGAAAACGGAGCCACACAACTTTTCAGGTTTGAGTATACATTTAACTTTGTTAGACGTTCACAAACAATGTTGGGATTTAAAATGTTTAAAATTTAGTGTTCTATGAATGATAACTTGTTTATTTATTAAAAATATGGCCTGTTATTAATGCAATAAACCCTTTAAATTTTTATTTTAAGCTAATTTGTATTTTCATTACTGTTATTATTAATAATAATAATAATTTTACATCATGCAGCTTCCACACACAAATCTAATTTAATTGCAATTACAATATTTATAATTTTATTTATTATTATTTATTGCAAAACTATGCAGCCCTTTTCTATGTCTCTATCCATGATATTGATCCATAATAGAAGGATGATTGGATGAGGGATATGTATGGATATCTGTCTATACAGATGCACAAACAATATCAAACTATACAAATAAAATAGTACTGAATTATGTGTGTTACACACAAGTGTTACAACTAACCCCTCTCTCTGTTACAATTAACCCCGCATATGGGGTAAGTTGTAACATTTGCACTTCTGTCACTTTCAGTCCAACTGTACGAAAATGGTATGGGTCCTAGAAAAATACTTTAAGTGTTCATTTGTAGCAGAGATGTGCATGTTGCTTGTGTAAAAAAAGTATTAATCTAACCTAATTATTTTTTAATTAATTGAGCCAAAAGCAAAAAGCATTAGGTTGTGCCCCGCTCTCAACCTGGAAAAAAAAAGTTTGGTTTAGCCTATGATTAAAATATATTACTATTGTGTATAGTTTTTTTGTCCATGTTTTAATTTATTAAACTTCTCTTGTGTAGACAAACTAAAGTTGTTACATTTTATCTGATTGCATTCTCAAAAATACATTTTGTATTCAATCACAGAATCCAGATCAGTTATTTCAGACAACCCAGAATTTCTGAGGAAATAAATATACATTTCATAAAGACTCTATTGAAAAAACCTTTGTTACAATAAACCATGTTCAACCAAAAACATTATATGTTTTTATTCATTTAAGGGCCATTGTAGCTGATGCTGATTATAATAATGATAGTTTTAATATCGTATACCGTGAAACCGTGATATTTTCTGAGACGATTATCATACCGTGAAAATCTCATACCGTTGCAACCCTAGCTGGACTTTATTGCTGTAACTTAATCGTGTTACTTTCTACCGGGTGTCAGACGCTGTCGGTTAGATCACAACACTAGAGTCAGAGCACTATAATTGTTCTTCACGCACACAGTAACTGAAATTTAAAACCTTTAAAAGAAAAGGCTCAATAAACTATTGCATAGATAGATAATGTATAATACACTGTTCATAAATATGTATTTCCTTTGTGCTTTGAACTTTTCAATACGGACTCAATGCGCTGTAACTTCATGTGGCTTCAAGCACATCATTCTCCGCTCGGGATGCAAATAAGTGCTTTGTGCTGCACCGTATTAGAGCCGTTATATCATAATGCAGTGACGTAATGACAGATTATTAATTGCCTTTCAATTATATGTTGCTGCGTCATTAAACATCTGTCCTATGCATTTCAAACATTTATAGCAGCCATGGCTTTATCTTTTTATGATTTTTGTTATCTTGTTTTTCATGAATGTATTTTTTAAAAATAAGAGCAATGTGTATTATCTATTATTAATATAGTTTATAATAGCATTTTTGTCATAGATTATGACAAAGTAATCATATGATCCACCAGCGAGGAACCAGCAGAACAGAGTGAACATTCTTTCTGTTTAGTTCAATCCTACTTAATAGGAATTTATTTAAAATGCTCGCTCTACTCCACACCATTAATGTCTTGTGCGGACATCCGTATTTTGACTTTCGGTTTTAAGTAAGCGATTTAAAAGCTCCCAAGTCCCAGCGGAGTCACACGTTGATTAACCGGTGGGAATATACACAATAGGCCTACCTGATATTGAACACAAGAGGGCAGTATAGCACTACGTATGACTCAGATTATTATTTTTTTCTGAATTTTACAACAATTCTGGCTGTTTTTGAACGTAAACATAATTCTTAAATGAAAAAAAGGAAAAATTGGGGACGTTATAATATTTGTATAATTTAATTTAGAAACAAATGATGTATAATTACATTTTTAGAAGATATGAGGCTTTTAGTGTTTACTTTTTTGACATTACTTTAATCTTTTGCCATAGTTGCACATGTCTACTGGCTAATAAATGTGATGTATCTGTTGAGTTTCAAGCAATTTCAAGCATGCTAAGAGTCCCAAAAGCATCAAAAAAGAATGTTAAAGTTTGTTTCGTTGCCACGGCAACAGTATCAAAGATATCAAAAATTCATTCACAGGTCTACATCTGCCGTGTATTTACATTATACAGATGAAGTTTGAAGCAAATCGGTTAAAAATAAGAGAGTGATTTCAAAGCATTTTGAAAGTGACACACTTCCTGCTGCCAGTTGGTGGCGCTATAACTTTGACTCACAATAGTCACATCCATGTGATCGGTCTCTTACAGCGAAAACACTGCTGAAGTTTCATCAAGATCAGTTAATGTATGCTGAAGTTATAACAGACATCCTGTTTCATGTTTCTCGCCATAATTTCGTTTCCTCGCCACGGCCAAACCGTTCGAGATATCAAAAATCCCGTGGCACTTTTTCATCCTTAATGTCTTGACTTCACGCTGATCGAGTTTCGTCGAATTTGGTTCAGTGCTCTAGGAGCAATAATTTAAATTCCATTGCATGTGTTTTAAACACAACCCTAAATAGCCAACTTCCTGTTGGGCTGGGGTAAAAAGTAAGAGTGTGAAGTAGGCTATATATGAAACGATGAGATCTATATGTGTACCAAGTTTCATATTATTACATGCAAGTGTGTTTGATTTATGGACCAAATTTTCAGACCAAGTTTATTGACCAAGTTAATCTGATTAATAAACTAATTATATAAAACTATTGTCAATTCACTACAATTAAACTAGTTATATGCCTTTACTTATAAAAAATAAAAATAAAAACTTATTTAAAAAATACCAGGCTTGAGAAATGTATTTTCTTTATGCAGGTCATACACACAGCAGTGAAATGGTTAAGCCCCCTCCCCCTGCACACACACACAGACAGCCAGCCAGCCAGCCAGCCAGCCAAAGACACATGTAGGCTCAGAGTGGCCATATTCAAACAAAAATATCTGACTTTCCGTGGGTCCTAGCTAATAAGTGTCAATTAGAAAGTTGTCCGGCTCGAGGAGTACAATATACATACCAATTTTTGTAACTCTAGTTAAAACTAACCACCCCACTTTTGTCAAAAGGTGGCGCTACTGAGCCCTCACCACGCCCGTTTCTGCAACTTTGCACATGTCTACTGGCTAATAAATGTGATGTGTCTGTCGAGTTTCATGCAATTTGAAGCATGCTAAGGGTCTCAAAAGCATCCTAAAAGCATCCTAAAAGAAGGGTAAAGTTTGATGCGTCGCCACGGCAACAGTTTCAAAGATATCAAGAATCCATTCACAGGTCTTCATCTGCCGTATGTTTCCATTATACATATGAAGTTTGAAGCAAATCGGGTAAAAATAAAAGGGTGATATCTAAGCATTTTGAAAGTGACACACTTCCTGCTGCCAGTTGGTGGCGCTATAACTTTGACTCACAATAGTCACATCCATGTGATCGTCCTCTTACAGCGAACACACCGCTGAAGTTTCATCAAGATCAGTTAATGTATGCTGAAGTTATAACACACTTCCTGTTTCACGTTTCTCGCCATGATTTCGTTTCCCCGCCACGGACAAACCGTTCGAGATATAAAAAATCCCCTCGCAAACTTTCATCCTCAATGTCTTGACTTCATGCTGACCGAGTTTCGTCGAATTTGGATCAAAGCTCTAGGAGGAGTATTTGACATTCCATTGCGATCGTTTTACAAACAAACCTCAATAGCCGACTTCCTGTTGGGCTGGGGTAAAAAGTAAGAGCGCGAGGTATAGATGAAACGATGAGATCAACATGTGTACCGAGTTTCATATTATTACATACAAGCGTGTTTGAGTTATGGACCAAGTGTTCGGACCCCGTTCCAGGGGGCGCTGACGAGCCGCCCTGCCACGCCCGGGTACCAGCTTCAGCCCGGCTCTGATGGCCGCGGGTTCTGACCCGTGTGCAAAGTTTCAAGAGTTTTCGAGCACGTTAAGGGCCCCAAAAGTGCCCAAAAGGTAGTAAAATAATAATAAATATAGCTGCGAGCAGCGATGGCGGGCCCAAGCCGGAGGCACCGCAACCCCGGTTCCTTTAGTTACCTAAAGGCACCCGGGTGGCGGTGCCGAAGGCTTTGGCCCTTTCATGATTAAATGTTAAAACGGCTTGCCATACTCTGTCATTTCGACTAGTCACAATTATGTTACAGATATCTTAAATGATAATACAAACTATCCAAAGTGTAACGACTAGACAGAAAGACGTTGTTGATATCTACAATGTTAATTCCGGATAGGCAAACTTAGCTTTTAAATGTTAAAAGGGCTTGCCATACAGGGACGTAGGCTCAGAGAGAGGCTCACCATATTCAGACCAAAATATCTGACTTCCTCTTGGTCCGAGCTAATGACTATGTATTAGAAAGTTGTACGGCTTGAGGAGTACAATGTATATACCGATTTTTGTAACTGTAGATAAAACTAACAACCCCACTTTTAAGTATATATATGGTGCCTTTAGTGTTATTCTGCACGACGTGCAAAAACTTAACCCCCGCTTTTTTAAGTATATATATATATATGTATATATATATATATATATATATATATATAAAGAGGGTTATTCTGCACGACGTGTAAAAACTTAACCTCCGCATTGACTGTCGAAGAGAAGTGTGCAGAAGAGCTTGCATCAGTGAGGGCTTTGCAAAATATATATACATACAAACACACACACACATATAAATGAGGTTAGTGTTTTACAATATTAAGGAAAGCAAATGTATTGAAATATAGCACATTAATTTTAAATTCATTCAGCTTCAATTACCAATTTGTAGTTTACCAATTTATCTTACTTTTATTTAAAGCAAACTATACATTTAAAAGATTAGGGTTATATGCATATTTTGTCATTTAAAAAAATACAAAATTGTTATGCAAAAAGATAAGGACTTGCAGAAAAAATCTACAGTCAGCCACACACACACACACACACACACACATAAACGCAGACACCAGCAACCCCCCCCCCCCCTCCCTCTTCCCCACACAGACACTGATAGAGACAAGATACACATCCAAACTGCAATATCTGACTTTCTTTTGGTCTGAGCTTCTTACTGTTAATTAGAAAGTTGATCGGCTTGACAAGAACAATATACGTGGCATGTTTTGTAACTGTAGGTAAAACGAGCAAAGTTAACACATTTTATGTGTCCTTTTTTAGTCATAAAATTATTTTCCTCGCCACGGCCAAACCGTTCGAGATATCAAAAATCCGTCCGGAATTGAGCATCCTCAATGTCTTGACTTCATGCACACCGAGTATGGTGGTGATTGGTAAACACATGCGTTGTAATTTGATGTATTTCTCCTAGGAGATTTATTCAAACAACACATAATTCCCAACTTCCATTTGAACTGTCTTAAAACTTAGAGCAGAGATGGGTGCAGGTCACGCAAGTCTCAAGTAAGTCTCAAGTCTTAACCGTCAAGTCTCAAGTAAGTCCCAAGTATTTTTTTTTGGGGGGGGGGGGGGCAAGTCAAGTCAAGTCACAGGCTATGTCAAGTCAAGTCTTGTAGTAGGTTAAGTCAAGTGCAAGTCAAGTCACCTTATTATTTTAATTTTACATGCAGAATCTGATCTTAATAAAATGAAAAGACAAGATAAGTATTTGCCAGTAAATTACAATAATTTGCATTGTAAATACTCATGTTCAGTAAAATACACCATGGAATCAAACAAAATTGTAACTTCATAAAATTATTTATTTTTCACTTCTGCCAACAGTGTGTTTGAAATGTTTTAAATTTTCAACATTGAGTCCATAAAACAAATAACAGCTTAACATCCTACAGACTCTCTGAACACCTTCCTCTCTCTCAAACACAGTTTACAAACAATATTAAACTTTGTTACATTTCTCCTCTCTCTCTCTCTCTCTCTCTCTCTCTCTCTCTCTCTCTCTCTCTCTCTCTCTCTCTCTCTCTCTCTCTCTCACACACAGTGGCGGTTCTAGACCATTTCAACTGGGGGGGCCAAGCTGGGGCCAGTTGTACTGTTAGAGGGGCCAGTTACATTTAGACCTTATCATTTTCTGCACTGCACTGAAGGCATAAATAAGCAAAATACCATGTTTATAATTATCCAACAATTTGCATTTCCATTATATTTTTACATTTGCATTACATATATCAGTCTGTATTTGAATTTCCATTTTATTTTTTTACATTGAATATACAGTATGTATGTATATATATATATATATATATATATATATATATAATTTTTACAAATTAATATACGATTTTTGTGGGTTTTTTTTTTTTTTTGCAAAAAGATTAGCAAATTATCCTCTAAACTGGCCTTTTTAGGGGGCTTTCCTCTCAGGGTGAATGAGCTTTTTTATAATTGTTTTTTTCCTGACATCTTTGAAAGACAGAAGCAATAATTAATGCATCCTTGGCCAGGATATAATTATAAAATATGACATGATTTTAAAAGTGACATATAAAATCGACTATGCAATACACTTTAATTTATCTAGTGCTAATAAAATTATTATGCCTATTTGGAGAGAGAGATGTTTATAATGTGACAATATGTCAGTCATCGTGATTCGTGTAATAAGATGACTAGGCCTAGACTACTTGTTCTGAGCAGGTGTTGTCAGTGAACAGGCTGTAAAACTGTTGTCTAAGTTACAGACTGATACTAATTAAATGGGAAACGAATCGATTACCTAACGTAACCTCGGTTCTCTCTAGATGAGGGAACGAGCATTGCGTAAGCTAGCTTACGCTACGGGAAAGATTCATCTTACATCAGTCAAGTTGTCATAGTTTTTGTCAAACAAGTTGTGAATTTGTTGTAACATTAAAACAGGAGATCATGACTTACTCCGTGCTCCAAGTGATGTTCGGAGCTCCAGTGATTAGTTTCATCTGTGGGACGGGTGAAGAAACTTTCGGAAGATGTTGTAACAGAATCATATGAACAATTCCAGGATATGCTTTTTTTCATTGGTTGTTGCGTTAAATTTTACCCAGATACAATAGTGCCCTTTTCTGATTGGCTATTAAGTAGCACTTCTCTTTTTTTGATTGGCTGATGCGTAGCAGGGTCGACTGCTGAACTCCAGGCGAGACGCGCTTGATTCTCACGTGAGAGCGGCGCGGCCAGAGAAATTGCGTATATTAAATATATTATTAATAGTTTTTCCGCATGAGAAATACAATGTGTGACGGGAGTGTGAGACAAAAGACTGAAACGAGTGACTGTCATGCTCAATGCGTGACACACTATAAAAAAAATATTTCACACTGACTCCACATTTAGGGGGGCCACAAGGGGGTCCAAGCTTGTTGTCGCAGGGGCACTGGCCCCCCAGGCCCCCGCCTAGAACCGCCACTGCTCACACACACACACACACACACACTTTCTCTCTCTCTCAAGAAGCAAAAACATAACTGCTAAAGGTTGTATCAGCGATGGCGGGGTAACACCACTTAACATCACGAGTGATATTCCCTTAGGCCACGCCCCCTTGTCTCCCCAAAGTATTATAAGCAATCATGCGCATCCCGTGTGCAGAATGATGCACTTGAAGCAACACCAAGTCACAGCACGCAACGCTTCACATTGAAAAGAACATAGCGAAGGGATGGTATCTATAATCTATGCTTAGTAGGGCTGCACGATTTGGGAAAATGTCATATTGCCATTATTGAGCCAATATTGCAATTGCGATTTGCGACTCCGATATAATAAAATGGTTTCATGAGTCCAACTTGCTTGGTTCTAAAGTAAAATGCACACACAGATTAATGTTTATTTCTCAACTCAAACTAAAAACAACAACAACAATAAATGATTGATAACACCTATAATGATCAATAAACCATCAACCAAACCAACATTACAGTGATTCCATCAATTGAAAGCCATCAACTTTTAAAAAAATTATTAGGCTTAAAAAAAATATATAACAGCTTTTAAATTAAGTGAACTTCAAACAATCCCCACATAAACCCATAATAAAAAACATATTTACCTGTGCCCTTCCTGTCTTAACAGGTACAGAAATTGAATAAAGTTATCAAACAGTCTGCGCTGCCTGAATCATAAATTATATATATAATAATCCTTATTAAAGCTACAAAAGTTCTTTACTCAAGATCAGTGAGTAATTTTCTAATTTCCCTTTGTTCTTTTAACTTTACTGAAAGAACGCTTTATTCGCTGCTGGCCCTTTAAGAGCACCCGTTGCCGAGACGCGGATCTCACACGCGCCTCATAGCACAACTCTTTTCATCCATAGACTGTTCTTATGTTATGAAGATACTAGACAAAACCACATTTTGGCATAATTGTGTGTGCTATTGTTCGTTCAAGCTCGAAAGAGAACTGTTTATTCTGGGCTGGCACACGGTCAGTGCATGCGCATTATGCGTATCATCTAATCTAGGGCACTCACAGGCAGCTTTTCACTTCTTGTCGTGCAAAATGCGAAAAGGCATTTGAACCAATAAGAGGGGGATCTTGTAACACTAGTCAAAGGATGACAAAAAAGAAGAGATGCTGCGCTAATAGCCCTACTTTGTTTATTTCATATAAAATCGCGGCATTTTGCGTTATATAATTGCATAGGTTTGAGATCGCTATTATGACTGCGATATAATTAATCGTGCAGCACTAATGCTTAGTGTATTCTAAAGGGCAATAAACTCCACTCCAGCAAGATAGTCATTTTATGCAAATCATAGACCTTTATGCCTTATCTACAAATAAAGTATAATAGGAACATTGATCTTGAAGAGAGTGTCGTCGTGTTACTGTCGCAACCGAACGCAACGCTGTGTGAATGCTGATGCATGGAGAATGTCGGACGTCACTTATAGGCTAAACTGTTTTTATAGATAAAACTATTTACATTCGGCAGTCATGAAAACAAATCTCAGATAACGGTTGACTAGGTAACAATGTGTAATTTTGCGCCGGAGTTCTCCTTTAACTTACATTAGCTAGCTAACTACGAACGAGCTAACCAGATAACATTAACAAATTGACAAGCACTTACTGGGCAGAATATGGCTCTTCAAATGACGGACGAAATTGGAGGTTGTCATCTGACTGTCCGCGATCTTAACGTTGCATGCAAAGCGCTGTTCTTTTGCCATCTTGTTGTAAGAAATTCTTGAATCCGAAAGCGACCCTCGGTATCCCTCCGGCTGACATGTTGATGTGATCTGATGTAAGTGGGCGTGGTGTGCGCGTAAGGTATGAGAGGGCATGACTGATGATCTCTGATCCAGTCATGACAGCGCTATTCTCAGCCTGCGCTCCAGCTGGATCAACTTTATTTTTTTTACATAATTTATATATTTTATATTCAAACTGAAAACATGATGTGATTAACACTCAAGTCATATTATTACATGCAAGTGTGTTTGATTTATGGACCAAATTTTCAGATCAAGTTTATGGACCAAGTTAATTTAATTAATAAACTAATTATATAAAACTATTAATGCACTACAATTAAACTGGTTATATGCCTTTACTTATAAAAAATAAAAAACTTATTTAAAAAATACCAGGCTTAAGGCATTTATTTTTTATGCAGGCCATACACACAGGAGTGAAATGGTTAAGACCCCTCCCCCTACAAACACACACACATACACAGACAGGCAAAGAGAGATGTAGGCTCAGATTGAGCAAGACCACATTCAAACAAACATATCTGACTTTCTGTGGGTCCTAGCTAATAAGTGTCAATTAGAAAGTTGTCCGGCTCGAGGAGTACAATATACATACCGATTTTTGTAACTGTAGATAAAACTAACAACCCCACTTTTGTCAAAAGGTGGCGCTACTGAGCCCTCACCACGCCCGTTTCTGAAACTTTGCACGTGTCTACTGGCTAATAAATGTGATGTGTCTGTCGAGTTTCACGCAATTTCAAGCATGCTAAGGGTCTCAAAAGCATCCTAAAAGAATGGTAACGTTTGATGCGTCGCCACGGCAACAGTTTCAAAGATATCAAGAATCCATTCACAGGTCTACATCTGCCGTATGTTTACATTATACAGATGACGTTTGAAGCAAATCGGGTAAAAATAAAAGGGTGACATCAAAGCATTTTGAAAGTGACACACTTCCTGCTGCCAGTTGGTGGCGCTATAACTTTGACTCACAATAGTCACATCCATGTGATCGTCCTCTTACAGTGAACACACTGCTGAAGTTTCATCAAGATCAGTTAATGTATGCTGAAGTTATAACACACTTCCTGGTTCACGTTTCTCGTCATGATTTCGTTTCCTCGCCACGGCCAAACCGTTCGAGATATCAAAAATCCCCTCGCAAACTTTCATCCTCAATGTCTTGACTTCATGCTGACCGACTTTTGTCGAATTTGGATCAAAGCTCTAGGAGGAGTATTTAACATTCCATTGCGAGCGTTTTACAAACAAACCTCAATAGCCGACTTCCTGTTGGGCTGGGGTAAAAAGTAAAAGCGCGAGGTATAGATGAAACTATGAGATCAACATGTGCACCGAGTTTCATAATATTACATACAAGCGTGTTTGAGTTATGGACCAAGTGTTCGGACCCCGTTCCAGGGGGCGCTGTCGAGCCCCCCTGCCACGCCCGGGTACCATCTTCAGCCCGGCCCTGATGGCCGCGGGTTCTGACCCGTGTGCAAAGTTTCAAGAGTTTTTGAGCATGTTAAGGGCTCCAAAAGTGCCAAAAAGGTAGTAAAATAATAATACTAAAGAAAAATAATCCTTAGGAAAACAATAGGGCCTTCGCCCTTTCAGGGCTTGGGCCCTAATTATAATAATAATAGTAAAGAAAAATAATCCTTAGGAAAACAATAGGGCCTTCGCCCTTTCAGGGCTTGGGCCCTAATAATAATCGTTAGGAAAACAATAGGGCCTTCGCCCTTTCAGGGCTTGGGCCCTAATAATAATCGTTAGGAAAACAATAGGGCCTTCGCCCTTTCAGGGCTTGGGCCCTAATAATAATAATCCTAAGGAAAACAATAGGGCCTTCGCCCTTTCAGGGCTTGGGCCCTAATAATAATAATCCTAAGGAAAACAATAGGGCCTTCGCCCTTTCAGGGCTTGGGCCCTAATAATCCTAAGGAAAACAATAGGGCCTTCGCCCTTTCAGGGCTTGGGCCCTAATAATAGTAAAGAAAAAATATAGCTGCGAGCAGCGATGGCGGGCCCAAGCCGGAGGCACCGCAACCCCGGTTCCTTTAGTTACCTAAAGGCACCCGGGTGGCGGTGCCAAAGGCTTTGGCCCTTTCATGATTAAATGTTAAAACGGCTTGCCATACTCTGTCATTTCGAGTAGTCACAATTATGTTACAGATATCTTAAATGATAATACAAACTATCCAAAGTGTAACGACTAGACAGAAAGACGTTGATATCTACAATGTTAATTCCGGATAGGCAAACTTAGCTTTTAAATGTTAAAAGGGCTTGCCATACAGGGACGTAGGCTCAGAGAGAGGCTCACCATATTCAGACCAAAATATCTGACTTCCTCTTGGTCCGAGCTAATGACTATGTATTAGAAAGTTGTACGGCTTGAGGAGCACAATGTATACCGATTTTTGTAACTTTAGATAAAACTAACAACCCCACTTTTAAGTATATATATGGTGCCTTTAGTGTTATTCTGCACGACGTGCAAAAACTTAACCCCCGCTTTTTTAAGTATATATATATAAAGAGGGTTATTCTGCACGACGTGCAAAAACTTAACCTCCGCATTGACTGTCGAAGAGAAGTGTGCAGAAGAGCTTGCATCAGTGAGGGCTTTGCAAAATATATATACATACAAACACACACACACACATATATAAATGAGGTTAGTGTTTTACAATATTAAGGAAAGCAAATGTATTGAAATATAGCACATTAATTTTAAATTCATTCAGCTTCAATTACCAATTTGTAGTTTACCAATTTATCTTACTTTTATTTAAAGCAAACTATACATTTAAAAGATTAGGGTTATATGCATATTTTGTCATTTAAAAAAATACAAAATTGTTATGCAAAAAGATAAGGACTTGCAGAAAAAATCTACAGTCAGCAACACACACACACACACACACACATAAACGCAGACACCAGCAACCAACCGTCAAGTCTCAAGTAAGTCCCAAATATTTTTTTTTTGGGGGGGGGGGGGGGGGGGGGCAAGTCAAGTCAAGTCACAGGCTATGTCAAGTCAAGTCAAGTCTTGTAGTAGGTTAAGTCAAGTGCAAGTCAAGTCACCTTATTATTTTAATTTTACATGCAGAATCTGATCTTAATAAAATGAAAAGACAAGATAAGTATTTGCCAGTAAATTACAATAATTTGCATTGTAAATACTCATGTTCAGTAAAATACACCATGGAATCAAACAAAATTGTAACTTCATAAAATTATTTATTTTTCACTTCTGCCAACAGTGTGTTTGAAATGTTTTAAATTTTCAACATTGAGTCCATAAAACAAATAACAGCTTAACATCCTACAGACTCTCTGAACACCTTCCTCTCTCTCAAACACAGTTTACAAACAATATTAAACTTTGTTACATTTCTCCTCTCTCTCTCTCTCTCTCTCTCTCTCTCTCTCTCTCTCTCTCTCTCTCTCTCACACACAGTGGCGGTTCTAGACCATTTCAACTGGGGGGGCCAAGCTGGGGCCAGTTGTACTGTTAGAGGGGCCAGTTACATTTAGACCTTATCATTTTCTGCACTGCACTGAAGGCATAAATGAGCAAAATACCATGTTTATAATTATCCAACAATTTGCATTTCCATTATATTTTTACATTTGCATTACATATATCAGTCTGTATTTGAATTTCCATTTTATTTTTTTACATTGAATATACAGTATGTATATATATATATATATATATATATATATATATATATATATATATATATATAATTTTTACAAATTAATCTACGATTTTTGTGGGGTTTTTTTTTTTTTTTGCAAAAATTTTAGCAAATTATCCTCTAAACTGGCCTTTTTAGGGGGCTTTCCTCTCAGGGTGAATGAGCTTTTTTATAATTGTTTTTTTCCTGACATCTTTGAAAGACAGAAGCAATAATTAATGCATCCTTGGCCAGGATATAATTATAAAATATGACATGATTTTAAAAGTGACCTATAAAATCGACTATGCAATACACTTTAATTTATCTAGTGCTAATAAAATTATTAAGCCTATTTGGAGAGAGAGATGTTTTAAAATCGACTATGCATTACACTTTAATTTATCTAGTGCTAATAAAATTATTAAGCCTATTTGGAGAGAGAGATGTTTATAATGTGACAATATGTCAGTCATCGTGATTCGTGTAATAAGATGACTAGGCCTAGACTACTTGTTCTGAGCAGGTGTTGTCAGTGAACAGGCTGTAAAACTGTTGTCTAAGTTACAGACTGATACTAATTAAATGGGAAACGAATCGATTACCTAACATAACCTCGGTTCTCTCTAGATGAGGGAACGAGCATTGCGTAAGCTAGCTTACGCTACGGGAAAGATTCATCTTACATCAGTCAAGTTGTCATAGTTTTTGTCAAACAAGTTGTGAATTTGTTGTAACATTAAAACAGGAGATCATGACTTACTCCGTGCTCCAAGTGATGTTCGGAGCTCCAGTGATTAGTTTCATCTGTGGGACGGGTGAAGAAACTTTCGGAAGATGTTGTAACAGAATCATATGAACAATTCCAGGATATGCTTTTTTTCATTGGTTGTTGCGTTAAATTTTACCCAGATACAATAGTGCCCTTTTCTGATTGGCTATTAAGTAGCACTTCTCTTTTTTTGATTGGCTGATGCGTAGCAGGGTCGACTGCTGAACTCCAGGCGAGACGCGCTTGATTCTCACGTGAGAGCGGCGCGGCCAGAGAAATTGCGTATATTAAATATATTATTAATAGTTTTTCCGCATGAGAAATACAATGTGTGACGGGAGTGTGAGACAAAAGACTGAAACGAGTGACTGTCATGCTCAATGCGTGACACACTATAAAAAAAATATTTCACACTGACTCCACATTTAGGGGGGCCACAAGGGGGTCCAAGCTTGTTGTCGCAGGGGCACTGGCCCCCCCAGGCCCCCGCCTAGAACCGCCACTGCTCACACACACACACACACTTTCTCTCTCTCTCAAGAAGCAAAAACATGACTGCTAAAGGTTGTATCAGCGATGGCGGGGTAACATCACTTAACATCATGAGTGATATTCCCTTAGGCCACGCCCCCTTGTCTCCCCAAAGTATTATAAGCAATCATGCGCATCCCGTGTGCAGAATGATGCACTTGAAGCAACACCAAGTCACAGCACGCAACGCTTCACATTGAAAAGAACATAGCGAAGGGATGGTATCTATAATCTATGCTTAGTAGGGCTGCACGATTTGGGAAAATGTCATATTGCCATTATTGAGCCAATATTGCAATTGCGATTTGCGACTCCGATATAATAAAATGGTTTCATGAGTCCAACTTGCTTGGTTCTAAAGTAAAATACACACACAGATTAATGTTTATTTCTCAACTCAAACTAAAAACAACAACAACAATAAATGATTGATAACACCTATAATGATCAATAAACCATCAACCAAACCAACATTACAGTGATTCCATCAATTGAAAGCCATCAACTTTTTAAAAAATTATTAGGCTTAAAAAAAATATATAACAGCTTTTAAGTTAAGTGAACTTCAAACAATCCCCACATAAACCCATAATAAAAAACATATTTACCTGTGCCCTTCCTGTCTTAACAGGTACAGAAATTGAATAAAGTTATCAAACAGTCTGCGCTGCCTGAATCATAAATTATATATATAATAATCCTTATAAAAGCTACAAAAGTTCTTTACTCAAGATCAGTGAGTAATTTTCTAATTTCCCTTTGTTCTTTTAACTTTACTGAAAGAACGCTTTATTCGCTGCTGGCCCTTTAAGAGCACCCGTTGCCGAGACGCGGATCTCACACGCGCCTCATAACTCTTTTCATCCATAGACTTTTCTTATGTTATGAAGATACTAGACAAAACCACATTTTGGCATAATTGTGTGTGCTATTGTTCGTTCAAGCTCGAAAGAGAACTGTTTATTCTGGGCTGGCACACGGTCAGTGCATGCGCATTTATGCGAGTATCATCTATTCTAATCTAGGGCACTCACAGGCAGCTTTTCACTTCTTGTCGTGCAAAATGCGAAAAGGCATTTGAACCAATAAGAGGGGGATCTTGTAACACTAGTCAAAGGATGACATTAGCTGCGCTAATAGCCCTACTTTGTTTATTTCATATAAAATCGCGGCATTTTGCGTTATATAATTGCATAGGTTTGAGATCAATATTACGACTGCGATATAATTAATCGTGCAGCACTAATGCTTAGTGTATTCTAAAGGGCAATAAACTCCACTCCAGCAAGATAGTCATTTTATGCAAATCATAGACCTTTATGCCTTATCTACAAAGTATAATGGGAACATTGATCTTGAAGAGAGTGTCGTCGTGTTACTGTCGCAACCGAACGCGACGCGCTGTGTAAATGCTGATGCATGGAGAATGACTGAGGCGAGATGACTTTCCGTTAACTTTAACTTAGAGACTAAAATATTAATTTTACCACACATTAAGCTATTGAATGACTTTAGAAGTCTTGGAATATAGTGTGAAAACTTGATTGTGCTTTACAGTTTTTTATGCCTTTAGTGGGGCTTAACAAAATAACACAATATGCAGAATGTCGGACGTCACTTATAGGCTAAACTGTTTTTATAGATAAAACTATTTACATTCGGCAGTCATGAAAACAAATCTCAGATAACGGTTGACTAGGTAACAATGTGTAATTTTGCGCCGGAGTTCTCCTTTAACTTACATTAGCTAACGTTAGCTAACTACGAACGAGCTAACCAGATAACATTAACAAATTGACAAGCACTTACTGGGCATAATGGCTCCTCAAATGACGGACGAAATTGGAGGTTGTCATCTGACTGTCCGCGATCTTAACGTTGCATGTCTTGCAAAGCGCTGTTCTTTTGCCATCTTGTTGTAAGAAATTCTTGAATCCGAAAGCGACCCTCGGTATCCCTCCGGCTGACATGTTGATGTGATCTGATGTAAGTGGGCGTGGTGTGCGCGTAAGGTATGAGAGGGCATGACTGATGATCTCTGATCCAGTCATGACAGCGCTATTCTCAGCCTGCGCTCCAGCTGGATCAACTTTCTTTTTTTTTACATAATTTATATATTTTATATTCAAACTGAAAACATGATGTGATTAACACTCAAGTCATATTATTACATGCAAGTGTGTTTGATTTATGGACCAAATTTTCAGATCAAGTTTATGGACCAAGTTAATTTAATTAATAAACTAATTATATAAAACTATTAATGCACTACAATTAAACTGGTTATATGCCTTTTCTTATAAAAAATAAAAAACTTATTTAAAAAATACCAGGCTTAAGGCATTTATTTTTTATGCAGGCCATACACACAGGAGTGAAATGGTTAAGACCCCTCCCCCTACAAACACACACACATACACAGACAGGCAAAGACAGAGATAGGCTCAGATTGAGCAAGACCACATTCAAACAAACATATCTGACTTTTTGTGGGTCCTAGCTAATGAGTGTCAATTAGAAAGTTGTCCGGCTCGAGGAGTACAATATACATACCAATTTTTGTAACTGTAGATAAAACTAACAACCCCACTTTTGTCAAAAGGTGGCGCTACTGAGCCCTCACCACGCCCGTTTCTGAAACTTTGCACGTGTCTACTGGCTAATAAATGTGATGTGTCTGTCGAGTTTCATGCAATTTCAAGCATGCTAAGGGTCTCCAAAGCATCCTAAAAGAAAGGTAACGTTTGATGCGTCGCCACGGCAACAGTTTCAAAGATATCAAGAATCCATTCACAGGTCTACATCTGCCGTATGTTTACATTATACAGATGACGTTTGAAGCAAATCGGGTAAAAATAAAAGGGTGATATCAAAGCATTTTGAAAGTGACACACTTCCTGCTGCCAGTTGGTGGCGCTATAACTCTGACTCACAATAGTCACATCCATGTGATCGTCCTCTTACAGCGAACACACTGCTGAAGTTTCATCAAGATCAGTTAATGTATGCTGAAGTTATAACAAACTTCCTGGTTCACGTTTCTCGTCATGATTTCGTTTCCTCGCCACGGCCAAACCGTTCGAGATATCAAAAATCCCCTCGCAAACTTTCATCCTCAATGTCTTGACTTCATGCTGACCGAGTTTTGTCGAATTTGAATCAAAGCTCTAGGAGGAGTATTTAACATTCCATTGCGAGCGTTTTACAAACAAACCTCAATAGCCGACTTCCTGTTGGGCTGGGGTAAAAAGTAAAAGCGCGAGGTATAGATGAAACTATGAGATCAACATGTGCACCGAGTTTCATATTATTATATACAAACGTGTTTGAGTTATGGACCAAGTGTTCGGACCCCGTTCCAGGGGGCGCTGACGAGCCGCCCTGCCACGCCCGGGTACCAGCTTCAGCCCGGCTCTGATGGCCGCGGGTTCTGACCCATGTGCAAAGTTTCAAGAGTTTTCGAGCACGTTAAGGGCCCCAAAAATGCCCAAAAGGTTACAAAATAATAATAAATATAGCTGCGAGCAGCGATTGCGGGCCCAAGCCGGTGGCACCGTAACCCCGATGCCTTTAGTTACCCAAAGGCACCGGGATGGTGGTACCGCCGGCTTTGGCGCTTTATCGCTGCTCACATCTATATTTATATTTAATATAAAGCCGGTGGCACCGCCACCTTGGTGCCTTTAGGGTTATTCTGTACGACGTGTAAAAACGTAACCCCCGCTTTGACTATCAAAAAGAAGTGTATTGTAGAGCTTGCATCAATGCGGACTCGATGCGCTGTGCGCTGTAACTCCATGTGGCTTTAAGCGCATCATTCTCCACTCGGGATGCGCATAAGCGTTTTGTGCCACACTGTACTGAGCCTTTCATATCATAATGCAGTGACGCAATGACAGATTATTAATTGCCTTTCTTGTTCTGTTCTATCTATTATATGTTGATAATAGATAGGACAGAGCACTAAAAACCTCAAACAAAGCACTAAAAACTTAAGCTGTTTGCTGTGTAGTCGGAGAATGAGCTGTTTGATTTGCACCCTCTTCCTCTTCACTGTCCTATATAAAAAACAGCTATTCAGGTCCATGTTGTTCTAGAAAGTTTGTATGTTGCTGCCTCAATTAACATCTCTGCTATACATTTAAAACATGGCTATATCTAAAATTATTTATCTTTTTGATTTTTGTTATCTTGTTTTTCATGAATATTTTACAACAATACAAAGAGCAATGTGTATTTTCCATTAATATAGTTTGTAATGGCTTTTTTTGTCATAGATTATAATCATATATTTTTTGGATTTGTTATTTATCTTTATAATGAAGTTGTCTGTATTAAGTAGATTGTGTTTAACACACACAAGAGTGATTTATTAGTTCAACACATAGTTATAGAAATTCTACTTTATCTAAAAAAAACCCTGCACTTTATATACACACACACACACACACACACCACACACACACATAAATACATGTAAATAAAAATCCAAAAAAAAAAAAAACATCAAATGTGTTTTTAGTCAGAGTATTATTTTATACAGAAACAAATATATGTAATTCAGATAAGAATGAAGTTAGTGTTTTAAAATCTTAAGGAAAACAAATATATTGAAATATAGCACATGAATTTTAAATTCATTCGACTTCAATTACAAATACAATCTTACTTTTATTTAAAGCAAAGTATACATTTAAAAGATGGGGGTTATATGCCTATTTTGTCATTTAAAAATATTGTTATGCAAAATTGTTATGCAAAAAGACAAGGACTTAGAGACAAGGACTTGTAGGAAAAATCGCAGCCAGCCACACACACACACACATAAACACAGACAACAGCCCTCCCCTCCCCACACAGACACACACCCCCACACACACACAGAGAGAGAGAGAGAGAGAGAGAGAGAGAGAGAGAGAGAGAGAATCGCAGGGGAAATAAATCCATTCAAACTACAATATCTGACTTTCTGTTGCTCAGAGCGAATGACTTTAAATTGGAAAGTTGATCGGCTTGACGAGAACAATATACGTGGTAAGTTTTGTAACTGTAGGTAAATTGAGCAAAGTTATAACACACTTTATGTGTCCTTTTTTAGTCATAAAATTCATTTCCTCGCCACGGCCAGACCGTTCGAGATATCAAAAATCCGTCCGGAATTGAGCATCCTCAATGTCTTGACTTCATGCACACCGAGTTTGGTTGTGATTGGTAAACACATGCATTGTGATTTGATGTATTTCTCCTAGGACAATTATTCAAACAACCCATAATTCATAATTCATAAATAACTTCCATTTGAACTGTCATAAAACTTAGAGCACGAAAGTTGTTTGGCCTGATGTGATCTTTAATTGTACCGAGTTTCATATTAATTCATGCAAGTGTGTTTGATTTATGGACAAATTTTTGAATCCCAGTCCAGGGGGCGCTGTCGAGCCGCCCTGCCACGCCCGGTTACCAGCTTCAGCCCGGCCCTGATGGCCATGGGTTCTGACCCGTGTGCAAAGTTTCAAGAGTTTTAGAGGATGTTAAGGCCCCCGAAAATGCCAGAGAAGTTGCACACAGCAAATAAAGGGTTAAAATTAACCTGACAGGCGCCCCTCCTCTCACTCACACAGAGAGACACTGAGAGACTGGCAAAATTCTGAGATTTTCTCTACATTCAAACAAACATATCTGACTTTCTGTGGGTCCTAGCTTATGAGTGTCAATTAGAAAGTTGTCCGGCTCGAGGAGTACAATATACATACTGATTTTTGTAACTGTAGATAAAACTAACAACCCCACTTTTGTCAAAAGGTGGCGCTACTGAGCCCTCACCACACCCGTTTCTGAAACGTTGCACATGTCTACTGGCTAATAAATGTGATGTGTCTGTCGAGTTTCATGCAATTTGAAGCATGCTAAGAGTCTCAAAAGCATCCTAAAAGAATGGTAAAGTTTGATGCGTTGCCACGGCAACAGTTTCAAAGATATCAAGAATCCATTTACAGGTCTTCATCTGCCATGTATTTGCATTATACAGATGAAGTTTGAAGCAAATCGAGTTAAAATTAGAGGGTGATTTCAAAGCATTTTGAAAATGACACACTTCCTGCTGCCAGTTGGTGGCGCTATAACTTTGACTCACAATAGTCACATCCATGTGATCGTCCTCTTACAGCGAACACACTGCTGAAGTTTCATCAAGATCGGTTGATGTGTGCTGAAGTTATGATACACTTCCTGTTTCACGTTTCTCGCCATAATTTTGTTTCCTCGCCACGGCCAAACCGTTCGAGATATCAAAAATCCCCTCGCAAACTTTCATCCTCAATGTCTTGACTTCACGCTGACCGAGTTTCGTCGAATTTGGATCAAAGCTCTAGGAGGAGTATTAAAAATTCCATTGCGAGTGTTTTACGAACAACCCTAAATAGCCGACTTCCTGTTGGGCTGGGGTAAAAAGTAAAAGCACGATGTATAGATGAAACGATGAGATCAACATGTGTACCGAGTTTCATATTATTACATGCAAGCGTGTTTGATTTATGGACCAAGTGTTCGGACCCCGTTCCAGGGGGCGCTGTCTAGCCCCCCTGCCACGCCCGGGTACCATCTTCAGCCCGGCCCTGATGGCCGCGGGTTCTGACCCGTGTGCAAAGTTTCAAGAGTTTTTGAGCATGTTAAGGGCCCCAAAAGTGCCCGAATAGTCGTATAAATAATAATAATAAATATAGCTGCGAGCAGCGATGGCGGGCCCAAGCCGGTGGCACCGCAACCCCGGCTCCTTTAGTTACCTAAACGCACCGGGGTGGCGGTGCCGAAGGCTTTGGCCCTTTCATGATTAAATGTTAAAACGGCTTGCCATAGTCTGTCATTTTGACTAGTCACAATTATGTTACAGATATCTTAAATGATAATACAAACTATCCAAAATGTAATTACGACTAGACAGAAAGACATTGTTGATATCTACAATGTTAATTTCCGGATAGGCAAACTTAGCTTTTAAATGTTAAAAGGGCTTGCCATACAGGGATGTAGGCTCAGAGAGAGTCTCACCATATTCAAACCAAAATATCTGACTTCCTCTTGGTCTGAGCTAATGACTATGAATTAGAAAGTTGTCTGGCTTGAGGAGTACAATGTATATAACGATTTTTGTAACTGTAGATAAAAATAACAACCCCACTTTTGTCAAAAGGTGGCGCTATTTAGTCCCTGCACCATGCCCGTTTCTGAAACTTTGCACATGTCTACTGGCTAATAAATGTGATGTGTCTGTTGAGTTTCATGCAATTTCAAGCATGCTAAGAGTCTCAAAAGCATCCTAAAATAATTTCAAAGTTTGAAGCTTTGCCACGGCAACAGTTTAAAAGATATCAAGAATCCATTCACAGGTCTACATCTACCGTATGTTTACATTATACAGATGAAGTTTTTCATCTGTTTTTCATCATTATACAGATGAAGTTTTTCATCTGTTTACATTATACAGATGAAGTTTTTCATTCATATTATTACATGCAAGCGTGTTTGATTTATGGACCAAGTTTTCGGACCCCGTTCCAGGGGGCGCTGTCTAGCCCCCCTGCCACGCCTAGGTACCATCTTCAGCCCGGGCCTGATGGCTGTGGGATATGACCTGTGTGCAAAGTTTCAAGAGTTTTCAAACCCGTTAAGGGCCTCAAAAGCCATTAAGAGTCTCAAAATCATCAAAAAAAAGAATTTTAAAGTTTGATGCGTTGCCACGGCAACAGTATCAAAGATATCAAGAATCCATTCACAGGTCTTCATCTGCCATGTATTTACATTATACAGATGAAGTTTGAAGCAAATCGGGTAAAAATAAGAGGTTGATTTCAAAGCATTTTGAAAGTGACACACTTCCTGCTGCCAGTTGGTGGCGCTATAACTTTGACTCGAAATAGTCACGTCCATGTGATCGTCCTCTTACAATGAACACACTGATGAAGTTTCATCAAGATATGTTAATGTATGCTGAAGTTATAACATACTTCCTGTTTCACGTTTCTCGCCGTAATTTCGTTTCCTCACCACGGCCAAACCGTTTGAGATATCAAAAATCCCCTCACAAACTTTCATCCTCAATGTCTTGACTTCTTGCACACCGAGTTTGGTTGTGATTGGTAAACACATGCGTTGTAATTTGATGTATTTCTCCTAGGACAACTATTCAAACAACCCATAATTCTCAACTTCCATTTTAATTGTCGTAAAACTTAGAGCACGAAAGTTGTTTGGCCTGATGTGATCTATAATTGTACCGAGTTTCATATTAATTCACGCAAGTGTGTTTGATTTATGGACAAATGTTCGAATCCCAGTCCAGGGGGCGCTGTCGAGCCGCCCTGCCACGCCCGATGACCAGCTTCAGCCCGGCCGTGATGGCCATGGGTTCTGACCCGTGTGCAAAGTTTCAAGAGTTTTAGAGGATGTTAAGGCCCCCGAAAATGCCAGAGAAGTCGCACACAGCAAATAAAGGGTTAAAATAAACCTGACAGGCGCCCCTCCTCTCACTCACACAGAGGGACACTGAGACACTGGCAAAATTCTAACATTTTCTCTACATTCAAACAAAGATATCTGACTTTCTGTGGGTCCTAGCTAATGAGTGTCAATTAGAAAGTTGTCCGGCTCGAGGAGTACAATATACATACAGATTTTTGTAACTCTAGTTAAAACTAACAACCCCACTTTTGTCAAAAGGTGGCGCTACTGAGCCCTCACCACGCCCGTTTCTGAAACTTTGCACATGTCTACTGGCTAATAAATGTGATGTGTCTGTCGAGTTTCATGCGATTTGAAGCATGCTAAGGGTCTCAAAAGCATCCTAAAAGAATGGTAAAGTTTGATGCGTTGCCACGGCAACAGTTTAAAAGATATCAAGAATCCATTCACAGGTCTACATCTGCCGTATATTTACATTATACAGATTAAGTTTGAAGCAAATCGGGTAAAAATTAAAGGGTGATTTCAAAGCATTTTGAAAGTGACACACTTCCTGCTGCCAGTTGGTGGCGCTATAACTTTGACTCACAATAGTCACATCCATGTGATCGTCTTCTTACAGCGAACACACTGCTGAAGTTTCATCAAGATCAGTTAATGTATGCTGAAGTTATAACACACTTCCTGTTTCACGATTCTCGCCATAATTTCATTTCCTCGCCACGGCCAAACCGTTCGAGATATCAAAAATCCCCTCGCAAACTTTCATCCTCAATGCCTTGACTTCATGCTGACCGAGTTTCGTGCCGTGTGTTTGAATTCTCTAGGAGGAGTATTGCACATTCCATTGCGAGCGTTTTACAAACAAACCTCAATAGCCGACTTCCTGTTGGGCTGGGGTAAAAAGTAAGAGTGTGAGGTATAGATGAAACGATGAGATCAACATGTGTACCGAGATTCATATTATTACATTCAAGCGTGTTTGATTTATGGACCAAATGTTCGGACCCCGTTCCAGGGGGCGCTGTCTAGCCTCCCTGCCACACCCAGGTACCATCTTCAGCCCGGCTCTGATGGCTGTGGGATCTGACCTGTGTGCAAAGTTTCAAGAGTTTTCAAACCCGTTAAGGGCCCCAAAAGCCGCTAAGAGTCTCAAAATCATCAAAAAAAAGAATTTTAAAGTTTGATGCGTTGCCACGGCAACAGAATCAAAGATATCAAGAATCCATTCACCGGTCTTCATCTGCTATGTATTTACATTATACAGATTAAGTTTGAAGCAAATCGGGTAAAAATAAGAGGGTGATTTCAAAGCATTTTGAAAGTGACACACTTCCTGCTACCAGTTGGTGGCGCTATAACTTTGACTCACAATATTCACATCCATGTGATCGTCCTCTTACAGCAAACAAACTGCTGAAGTTTCATCAAGATCAGTTAATGTATGCTGAAGTTCTGACGCACTTCCTGTTTCACGATTCTCGCCATAATTTCGTTTCCTCGCCACGGCCAAACCGTTCGAGATATCAAAAATCCCCTCGCAAACTTTCATCCTCAATGCCTTGACTTCATGCTGACCGAGTTTCGTGCCGTGTGTTTGAATTCTCTAGGAGGAGTACTTCAAATTCCATTGCGAGTGTTTTATGAACAACCCTAAATAACCGACTTCCTGTTGGGCTGGGGTAAAAAGTAATAGTTTGAGGTATATATGAACGATGAGATCAACATGTGTACCAAGTTTCATATTATTACATGCAAGCGTGTTTGATTTATGGACCAAGTTTTCAGACCCCGTTCCAGGGGGCGCTGTCTAGCCCCCCTGCCACGCCCGGGTACCATCTTCAGCCCGGCCCTGATGGCCGCGGATTCTGACCCGTGTGCAAAGTTTCAAGAGTTTTTGAGCATGTTAAGGGCCCCAAAAGTGCCCAAATAGTCGTATAAATAATAATAATAATAATAAATATAGCTGCGAGCAGCGATTGCGGGCCCAAGCCGGTGGCACCGCAACCCCGATGCCTTTAGTTACCCAAAGGCACTGGGATGGTGGTACCGCCGGCTTTGGCCCTTTATCGCTGCTCACAGCTATATTTATATTTAATATAAAGCCGGTGGCACCGCCACCTTGGTGCCTTTAGGTTTATTCTGTACGACGTGTAAAAATGTAACCCCCGCTTTGACTATCAAAAAGAAGTGTATTGTAGAGCTTGCATCAATGCGGACTCGATGCGCTGTGCGCTGTAACTCCATGTGGCTTTAAGCGCATCATTCTCCACTCGGGATGCGCATAAGCGTTTTGTGCCACACTGTACTGAGCCTTTCATATCATAATGCAGTGACGCAATGACAGATTATTAATTGCCTTTCTTGTTCTGTTCCATCTATTATATGTTGATAATAGATAGGACAGAGCACTAAAAACCTCAAACAAAGCACTAAAAACTTAAGCTGTTTGCTGTGTAGTCTGAGAATGAGCTGTTTGATTTGCACCCTCTTCCTCTTCACTGTCCTCCATAAAAACCAGCTATCCAGGTCCATGTTGTTCTAAAAAGTTTGTATGTTGCTTGCCTCAATTAACATCTCTGCTATACATTTAAAACATGGCTATATCTAAAATAATTTATCTTTTTGATTTTTGTCATCTTGTTTTTCATGAATATTTTACAACAATACAAAGAGCAATGTGTATTTTCCATTAATATAGTTTGTAATGGCTTTTTTGTCATAGATTATAATCATATATTTTTTGGATTTGTTATTTATCTTTATAATGAAGTTGTCTGTATTAAGTAGATTGTGTTTAACACACAAGAGTGATTTATTAGTTCAACACATAGTTATAGAAATTCTACTTTATCTAAAAAAAACCCTGCACTTTATACACACACACACACACACACACACACACACACACACACACACACACACACACACACACACACACACACACACACACACACACACACACACACACACATAAATACATGTAAATAAAAATACAAAAAAAAAACATCAAATGTGTTTTTAGTCAGAGTATTATTTTATACAGAAACAAATATTTGTAATTCAGATAAGAATGAAGTTAGTGTTTTAAAATCTTAAGGAAAACAAATATATTGAAATATAGCACATGAATTTTAAATTCATTCAACTTCAATTACAAATACAATCTTACTTTTATTTAAAGCAAACTATACATTTAAAAGATGGGGGTTATATGCCTATTTTGTCATTTAAAAATATTGTTATGCAAATTGTTATGCAAAAAGACAAGGACTTAGAGACAAGGACTTGTAGGAAAAATCACAGCCAGCCACACACACACACATAAACACAGACAACAGCCCTCCCCTTCCCACACACACACACACCCACACACACACACACACACATAAACACAGACAACAGCCCTCCCCTCCCCACACAGACACACACAGAGAGAGAGAGAGAGAGAGAGAGAGAGAGAGAGAGAGAGAGAATCGCAGGGGAAATAAATCCATTCAAACTACAATATCTGACTTTCTGTTGCTCAGAGCGAATGACTTTAAATTGGAAAGTTTATCGGCTTGACGAGAACAATATACGTGGTAAGTTTTGTAACTGTAGGTAAATTGAGAAAAGTTATAACACACTTTATGTGTCCTTTTTTAGTCATAAAATTCATTTCCTCGCCACGGCCAGACCGTTCGAGATATCAAAAATCCGTCCGGAATTGAACATCCTCAATGTCTTGACTTCATGCACACCGAGTTTGGTTGTGATTGGTAAACACATGCATTGTGATTTGATGTATTTCTCCTAGGACAATTATTCAAACAACCCATAATTCATAATTCATAAATAACTTCCATTTGAACTGTCATAAAACTTAGAGCACGAAAGTTGTTTGGCCTGATGTGATCTATAATTGTACCGAGTTTCATATTAATTCATGCAAGTGTGTTTGATTTATGGACAAATGTTCGAATCCCAGTCAAGGGGGCGCTGTCGAGCCGCCCTGCCACGCCCGGTTACCAGCTTCAGCCCGGCCCTGATGGCCATGGGTTCTGACCCGTGTGCAAAGTTTCAAGAGTTTTCGAGGATGTTAAGGCCCCCGAAAATGCCAGAGAAGTCGCACACAGCAAATAAAGGGTTAAAATTAACCTGACAGGCGCCCCTCCTCTCACTCACACAGAGGGACACTGAGACACTGGCAAAATTCTGAGATTTTCTCTACATTCAAACAAACATATCTGACTTTCTGTGGGTCCTAGCTAATGAGTGTCAATTAGAAAGTTGTCCGGCTCGAGGAGTACAATATACATACCGATTTTTGTAACTGTAGATAAAACTAACAACCCCACTTTTGTCAAAAGGTGGCGCTACTGAGCCCTCACCACGCCCGTTTCTGAAACTTTGCACATGTCTACTGGCTAATAAATGTGATGTGTCTGTCGAGTTTCATGCAATTTAAAGCATGCTAAGGGTCTCAAAAGCATCCTAAAAGAATGGTTAAGTTTGATGAGTTGCCACGGCAACAGTTTCAAAGATATCAAGAATCCATTCACAGGTCTTCATCTGCTGTGTATTTGCAGTATACAGATTAAGTTTGAAGCAAATCGACTAAAAATTAGAGGGTGATTTCAAAACATTTTGAAAATGACACACTTCCTGCTGCCAGTTGGTGGCGCTATAACTTTGACTCACAATAGTCACATCCATGTGATCGTCCTCATACAGCGAACACACTGCTGAAGTTTCATCAAGATCGGTTGATGTATGCTGAAGTTATGACACACTTTCTGTTTCACGTTTCTCGCCATAATTTCGTTTCCTCGCCACGGCCAAACCGTTCGAGATATCAAAAATCCCCTCGCAAACTTTCATCTTCAATGCCTTGACTTCACGCTGACCGAAATTTCGTCGAATTTGGATCAGAGCTCTAGGAGGAGTATTTAAAATTCCATTGCGAGTGTTTTACGAACAACCCTAAATAGCCGACTTCCTGTTGGGCTGGGGTAAAAAGTAAAAGTGCGAAGTATATATGAAACAATGAGATCGACATGTGTACCGGGTTTCATAATATTATATACAAGCGTGTTTGAGTTATGGACCAAGTGTTCGGACCCCGTTCCAGGGGGCGCTGTCGAGCCCCCCTGCCACGCCCGGGTACCATCTTCAGCCCGGCCCTGATGGCCGCGGGTTCTGACCCGTGTGCAAAGTTTCAAGAGTTTTTGAGCATGTTAAGGGCCCCAAAAGTGCCCGAATAGTCGTTAGAAAAATAAAAGAAAAAAAAAAATAATCGGAAGGAAAACAATAGGGCCTTCGCCCTTTCAGGGCTTGGGCCCTAATAATAATAGAAAAGAATAATCCTAAGGAAAACAATAGGGCCTTCGCCCTTTCAGGGCTTGGGCCCTAATTATAAATATAGCTGCGAGCAGCGATGAAGGGCCCAAGCCGGTGGCACCGCAACCCCGGTTCCTTAGTTACCTAAAAGCACCAGGGTGGCCATGCCACTGGCTTTGGCCCTTCATCGCGGATCATAGCTATATATATATATATATATATATATATATATATACTGTATATATATATATATACTGTATATATACATATATATATGAAGCCGGTGGCACCGCCACCCTGGTGCCTTTAGGTTTATTGTGCACGACATGCAAAATGTAACCCTGCTTTGACTGATGCAAGCTCTACAGCACAGTTTATAGTAAGAAAGAATATAGTAAGAAAGAAAAGTAAGCTGTTACTCAGATGGTTTGGGAAACAAACATTCATCATGTCGCATTGTTTTTAGTTACTTGTCCTCGAACAGAGCCCTAATCTGTTTATATTTCAGTTACACATTCTACATTGATTAAAAAAGAAAAATCAAATGTGTTTTTAATTCATACAGAAATAAAATATTTATAATTCAGCTGAGAATAAAGTTAGTTCAAATTTTAAGAAAAACAAATATATGATCTGAAATATAGCACATTCATTTTTAAATTCATTCAGGTTCAATTACCAAAAATACAATCTTAATTTAATTTAAAACAAATAATAAATCTAACATATATGGGTTATATGCATATTTTGTAAAAAAAGAAAAAAAAAAGAAAGAAAGATATATATCCAAAAACACAAGGCCTTAAACTTTAACAAGGATGCAACTCTTATCACTACAACAAACATAGTCACACACACAAGTCAAGTCACTTACATTTTAGATGCAATATTGACTTTTTAGATGCAATATTGACTTTTTTCTGTTTCAGCAGAGAAAATAGTTAAACAAAGATCACAGCGACCCATCGCGCATCTCAAAGCAATGTGTTTTCTCATTACTGAATTATTCAGCATTTTGAATCCATGACTCGTTCATTAAGACGGTCATCTGGCGACACCTTATGGTGATTTAGGGTTATGTTTAAAAGTATCGTTCTTTACAGCGATTTTTAATTGACTCCTGTTAAACCAATCTCGTAACATTATTGTGTAACCGATTTAATTTGATCAGCCTTACCTAGGGTAACAGCCCTATAGTGTCTTATTATTCTAAATTATTGAATTTATTGATCAAATTTACTAATGAAAAATGAAGCATACATTTATTAAGACTAGGCTGCCCTGCAGATATTAGGCTACAATATGGAGATTTAAATATATCATTTATCAAATAATCTGTTTATTTTTAGGTTACACATTACATTGTTTAAAAAATAAAAATCAAATGTGACCCGCTCTGGCGAAATGAGTCGGAAGTTGCAACCTTCCATTTTAAGATATGGGCCGATTATGTGGAAAAACCATGAAATAACAAAAAAAAAATATATATTTTTTTTTTGCTAATTTCAAAGAACAGACATTCAAAAATAATCTCACAGGGTTTCGTAGTCGAGATAATTGAGTAAAGGTATTTAAATAACGATTAAAGTTGTCAAAGCTTTAAATTCGCTGAAATAAACATTGCTCTTCTCAACTCCCCTCGTCACCTCTGAGCATTTCCCGGGTATCCCCTGAAACGTTGAACTCACTGGAGGCTTCTAACCTAAACTGCGTGAGTATATTTATCTGCAAGAAGAATATAGCCTATGTAAGGCTGTAACGATCGCGACACTCAGATCCACGAACCTGTGTCGCGGTGTGAGAAGACAGAATCACGACACCGACACGTCCCTTCAACTCCCGAAGTTATCCTTCACGTCCAGACCCAATGCTAGCTACAACATCTTTAAATTACTATTAGTATTATTTGAAGTTAACATTAGCCTATAAAATACGTAGACTTACACCACAAAACTTAAATTATTACTAATTTTTTTTTAAATTGGGCAATTTCAGCATCCAATTCCCAGATAATTAAATATTTTAATAAATTGGCCTATGTGAACCACACTGCACAAACCAAAAGTAATACTCACCGGATGAAGAAGGGTTGACTCTCTCCAGAACATAAAATCTTTATTTTATTTTCCGTGTTCGCATTTATGAGGAAAAACAATCCGAACGTGACCGTTCTCTGGAAGCAGCACTAAAACTTTCACATAGCTTAAACATGCAAGCACAAAGCCTTTCTTTAAAGTAAATTTCGTTTTAAAATAATTATCTTAATTTAAATCAATGTTTCATCAACCAATTACTAGGATTTAATAATAAGAAATAAATTGCAGACAATAGGCTAGGCCTAATCACGACGCGGAGACGCGCGGCACGTGAACTGAAGCTTGTCTCATGAACCGAAAGTCAGCGTATAAGGTATCCTCACAGACATATATTGAAATGTCTACTTTTAAACACAACCATTCAAAATGAAAGAAAACAGACTGCTCTCTGCTTATGTGGGCTAATCCGTATGAAAACTGAATTTCTCTCTGACTCCTCTTCAATCTTTCTGATTTTAGAACATTTTTGTAAAAGTGACTTTTTAATTATTTATTTCAAAAAAATTAAAAATAAGTTGAGTTTCAGCCTAGTTAAATTGCATTTATATATGTTAATCTATTTGGTCAAATTAAGCTATATAAAATAAATAGTTTATCCCTTAAAATGCTATGGATTTTGAAAGATATCAAAAAAAAAAAAAAAAAAAACGGGCATAAAAACTTTAAAAGCGATTTTCTTAGGTTTTCAATTGGAAAAAAAGGGCAGACGACCAGAATTCAAATCTGTATATCTTTACAACCATTCAAGGTATGACCAAGGTATCATTTGAAAGCTTACAGTGTCCTCTTTCCATTAATATCAAAATCTCAATTTTTAAATTTGGGTCACTGTGACTAATTTTGCTGGATCAGGTCGGTCACAAATGTGTTTTTTATTGTAGTATTATTTTATACAGAAATACATTATAATTATATATAATATACAAAATATAACCGTGGGCGCGATTAAACAGTGTTACAATAAAACTCAACATTGTGTTTTTTAAAAATAAATTCAAATAATACAAATCCCGAAATTGCGCTAATTTTAAAATTAAACTAAAACTCATGGCTGCACAAGCATTCATAACTGTGCGCGCCAACAGCGAGGAACCAGCAGAACAGAGTGAACGTTCATTCTGTTTAGTTCAATCCTACTTAATAGGAATTTATTTAAAATGCTTGCTCTACTCCACAACATTAATGTCTTGTGCGGATATCTGTATTTTGACTTTCGGTTTTAAGTAAGCGATTTAAAAGTTCCCGAGTCCCAGCGGAGTCACACGTTGATTAACCGGTGGGAATATACACAATAGGCCTACCTGATATTGAACACAAGAGGGCAGTATAGCACTACGTATGACTCAGATTATTTTTTCTTCTTCTGAATTTTAAAACCATTCTGGCTGTTTTTGAACGTAAACATAATTCTTAAATGAAAAAAGGGAAAAACTGGTTTAATTATAATATTTGTATAATTTAATTTAGAAACAAATGATGTATAATTACATTTTTAGAAGATATGAGGCTTTTAGTGTTTACTGTTTACTTTTTTGACATTACTTTAATCTTTTGCCAAAGTTGCACATGCCTACTGGCTAATAAATGTGATGTATCTGTCGAGCTATCTGTATCTATCTGTTTCAAGCAATTTCAAGCATGCTAAGAGTCCCAAAAGTATCAAAAAAGAATGTTAAAGTTTGATTTGTTGCCACAGCAACAGTATCAAAGATATCAAGAATCCATTCACAGGTCTACATCTGCTGTATTTTTACATTATACAGATGAAGTTTGAAGCAAATCAGTTAAAAATAAGAGGGTGATATCAAAGCATTTTGAAAGTGACACACTTCCTGCTGCCAGTTGGTGGCGCTATAACTCTGACTCACAATAGTCACATCCATGTAATCAGCCTCTTACAGTGAACACACTGCTGAAGTTTCATCAAGATCAGTTAATGTATGCTGAAGTTATAACACACTTCCTGTTTCACGTTTCTCGCCATAATTTTGTTTCCTCGCCACGGCCAAACCGTTCGAGATATCAAAAATCCCCTCGCAAACTTTCATCCTCAATGCCTTGACTTCATGCTGACCGAGTTTCGTGCCGTGTGTTTGAATTCTCTAGGAGGAGTATTGCACATTCCATTGCGAGCGTTTTACAAACAAACCTCAATAGCCGACTTCCTGTTTGGCTGGGGTAAAAAGTAAGAGCGTGAGGTATAGATGAAACGATGAGATCAACATGTGTACCGAGTTTCTTATTATTACATGCAAGCGTGTTTGATTTATGGACCAAGTGTTCGGACCCCGTTCCAGGGGGCGCTGTCTAGCCCCCCTGCCACACCCAGGTACCATCTTCAGCCCGGCTCTGATGGCTGTGGGATCTGACCTGTGTGCAAAGTTTCAAGAGTTTTCAAACCCGTTAAGGGCCCCAAAAGCCGCTAAGAGTCTCAAAATCATAAAAAAAAAGAATTTTAAAGTTTGATGCGTTGCCACGGCAACAGTATCAAAGATATCAAGAATCCATTCACAGGTCTTCATCTGCTATGTATTTACATTATACAGATTAAGTTTGAAGCACATCGGGTAAAAATAAAAGGGTGAGTTCAAAGCATTTTGAAATTGACACACTTCCTGCTGCCAGTTGGTGGCGCTATAACTCTGACTCACAATAGTCACATCCATGTGATCGTCCTCTTACAGCGAACATACTGCTGAAGTTTCATCAAGATCAGTTAATGTATGCTGAAGTTATAACACACTTCCTGTTTCACGTTTCTCGCCATAATTTCGTTTCCTCGCCATGGCCAAACCGTTCGAGATATCAAAAATCCCCTCGCAAACTTTCATCGTCAATGCCTTGACTTCATGCTGACTGAGTTTCGTGCCGTGAGTTTGAATTCTCTAGGAGTAGTACTTCAAATTCCATTGCGAGTGTTTTATGAACAACCCTAAATAACCGACTTCCTGTTGGGCTGGGGTAAAAAGTAATAGTATGAGGTATATATGAACGATGAGATCTATATGTGCACCGAGTTTCATATTATTACATGCAAGCGTGTTTGATTTATGGACCAAGTTTTCGGACCCCGTTCCAGGGGGCGCTGTCTAGCCCCCCTGCCACGCCCGGGTACCATCTTCAGCCCGGCCCTGATGGCCGCGGGTTCTGACCCGTGTGCTAAGTTTCAAGAGTTTTTGAGCATGTTAAGGGCCCCAAAAGTGCCCGAATAGTCGTATAAATAATAATAATAATAATAATAATAATAATAATCCTAAGGAAAACAATAGGGCCTTCGCCCTTTCAGGGCTTGGGCCCTAATAATAGAGAAGAAAAATAATCGCAAGGAAAACAATAGGGCCTTCGCCCTTTCAGGGCTTGGGCCCTAATAATCCTTAGGAAAACAATAGGGCCTTCGCCCTTTCAGGGCTTGGGCCCTAATAATACAAATGAGCTTAGAATAAAATTTTAAAGGGTTTATTGCATTAAAAACATGCCATATTTTTAATAAATAAACAAAGTTAGGTTGTGCCCCGCGCTCCCCTAATTTTGTGTGAAACTCCCCAGGCAATGACTCTTCCAGTCATTAGTGAGTGCTGCCTGAATTTGATTCGTAAGCTATTTAGTTCAAATTTTGAAGAGACCTATTGGTTGTTTCACATATTCTCGAACCAGCATATCATAAAGAACATTCTGGGTTAAACGAGCGGACTGAGCAACCTTCGGAGGGGACTGGAACCTTCAGATAGGTTCTCTCTGTTCTGGAAGAAGTATTGGCGTTTTGCTGACATGCTCTGATATACTGTACATACAGGGGTTGGACAATGAAACTAAAATACTGGCCAATATGTTGGACATTTCACACCTATATATGCCCAGCCTGGAGGCCAAGAGAGCAGGTCTTAAAGGGATATTTCACCCAAAACTGAAAATTAAGTCATTAATTACTCACCCCCATGCTGTACCAACCCCGTAAGACCTTTGTTCATCTTCGGAACACAAATGAATATATTTTTGATTAAATTTGAAAGGTGAATCACTGCTACATAGGCACCCTAAGGGATTGAAACTTGACGGCCCAGAAAGTTATTGAAGAGATTTACAAGATACATGCGCGAGAATTGTGTTCTTATTCTACGAATTCTTATTCAGTTCTCATGCATGTGTCGTGGAAATCTCTTGAACTCTCGTCTCAGGCTCAGAAGGAAGAAAAGGAATAGTCAAATAAAATCATTATTTTTGTTTTATTTCCGCACAAAAAGTATTTTCATCGCTTGATAAACTTAAAGTTGAGCCACTGTAGTCACATGGAATATTTAAACATTTTCTTTGATGACTTTCTGGGCCGTCAAGTTTCGATCCCGTAGGCAGTCTATGTAGCAGTGATCCACCTCTCAAATTTAATCAAAAATATAGCTGCGAGCAGCGATGAAGGGCCCAAGCCGGTGGCACCGCAACCCCGGTTCCTTAGTTACCTAAAAGCACCAGGGTGGCCATGCCACTGGCTTTGGCCCTTCATCGCGGATCACAGCTATATATATATATATATATATATATATATACTGTATATATATATACTGTATATATATATATATATACTGTATATATACATATATATATATGAAGCCGGTGGCACCGCCACCCTGGTGCCTTTAGGTTTATTGTGCACGACATGCAAAATGTAACCCTGCTTTGACTGATGCAAGCTCTACAGCACAGTTTATAGTAAGAAAGAATATAGTAAGAAAGAAAAGTAAGCTGTTACTCAGATGGTTTGGGAAACAAACATTCATCATGTCGCATTGGTTTTAGTTACTTGTCCTCGAACAGAGCCCTAATCTGTTTATATTTCAGTTACACGTTCTACATTGATTAAAAAAGAAAAATCAAATGTGTTTTTAATTCATACAGAAATAAAATATTTATAATTCAGCTGAGAATAAAGTTAGTTCAAATTTTAAGAAAAACAAATATATGATCTGAAATATAGCACATTCATTTTTAAATTCATTCAGGTTCAATTACCAAAAATACAATCTTAATTTAATTTAAAACAAATAATAAATCTAAAATATATGGGTTATATGCATATTTTGTAAAAAAAAGAAAAAAAAAAGAAAGAAAGATATATATCCAAAAACACAAGGCCTTAAACTTTAACAAGGATGCAACTCTTATCACTACAACAAACATAGTCACACACACAAGTCAAGTCACTTACATTTTAGATGCAATATTGACTTTTTAGATGCAATATTGACTTTTTTCTGTTTCAGCAGAGAAAATAGTTAAACAAAGATCACAGCGACCCATCGCGCATCTCAAAGCAATGTGTTTTCTCATTACTGAATGATTCAGCATTTTGAATCCATGACTCGTTCATTAAGACGGTCATCTGGCGACACCTTATGGTGATTTAGGGTTATGTTTAAAAGTATCGTTCTTTACAGCGATTTTTAATTGACTCCTGTTAAACCAATCTCGTAACATTATTGTGTAACCGATTTAATTTGATCAGCCTTACCTAGGGTAACAGCCCTATAGTGTCTTATTATTCTAAATTATTGAATTTATTGATCAAATTTACTAATGAAAAATGAAGCATACATTTATTAAGACTAGGCTGCCCTGCAGATATTAGGCTACAATATGGAGATTTAAATATATCATTTATCAAATAATCTGTTTATTTTTAGGTTACACATTACATTGTTTAAAAAATAAAAATCAAATGTGACCCGCCCTGGCGAAATGAGTCGGAAGTTGCAACCTTCCATTTTAAGATATGGGCCGATTATGTGGAAAAACCATGAAATAACAAAAAAAAAAATATATATATTTTTTTTGCTAATTTCAAAGAACAGACATTCAAAAATAATCTCACAGGGTTTCGTAGTCGAGATAATTGAGTAAAGGTATTTAAATAACGATTAAAGTTGTCAAAGCTTTAAATTCGCTGAAATAAACATTGCTCTTCTCAACTCCCCTCGTCACCTCTGAGCATTTCCCGGGTATCCCCTGAAACGTTGAACTCACTGGAGGCTTCTAACCTAAACTGCGTGAGTATATTTATCTGCAAGAAGAATATAGCCTATGTAAGGCTGTAACGATCGCGACACTCAGATCCACGAACCTGTGTCGCGGTGTGAGAAGACAGAATCACGACACCGACACGTCCCTTCAACTCCCGAAGTTATCCTTCACGTCCAGACCCAATGCTAGCTACAACATCTTTAAATTACTATTAGTATTATTTGAAGTTAACATTAGCCTATAAAATACGTAGACTTACACCACAAAACTTAAATTATTACTAATTTTTTTTTAAATTGGGAAATTTCAGCATCCAATTCCCAGATAATTAAATATTTTAATAAATTGGCCTATGTGAACCACACTGCACAAACCAAAAGTAATACTCACCGGATGAAGAAGGGTTGACTCTCTCCAGAACATAAAATCTTTATTTTATTTTCCGTGTTCGCATTTATGAGGAAAAACAATCCGAACGTGACCGTTCTCTGGAAGCAGCACTAAAACTTCCACATAGCTTAAACATGCAAGCACAAAGCCTTTCTTTAAAGTAAATTTCGTTTTAAAATAATTATCTTAATTTAAATCAATGTTTCATCAACCAATTACTAGGATTTAATAATAAGAAATAAATTGCAGACAATAGGCTAGGCCTAATCACGACGCGGAGACGCGCGGCACGTGAACAACTGAAGCTTGTCTCATGAACCGAAAGTCAGCGTATAAGGTATCCTCACAGACATATATATTGAAATGTCTACTTTTAAACACAACCATTCAAAATGAAAGAAAACAGACTGCTCTCTGCTTATGTGGGCTAATCCGTATGAAAACTGAATTTCTCTCTGACTCCTCTTTAATCTTTCTGATTTTAGAACATTTTTGTAAAAGTGACTTTTTAATTATTTATTTCAAAAAAATTAAAAATAAGTTGAGTTTCAGCCTCGTTAAATTGCATTTATATGTTAATCTATTTGGTCAAATTAAGCTATATAAAATAAATAGTTTATCCCTTAAAATGCTATGGATTTTGAAAGATATCAAAAAAAAAAAAAAAAAAAAAACGGGCAAAAAAACTTTAAAAGCGATTTTCTTAGGTTTTCAATTGGAAAAAAAGGGCAGACGACCAGAATTCAAATCTGTATATCGTTACAACCATTCAAGGTATGACCAAGGTATCATTTTAAAGCTTACAGTGTCCTCTTTCCATTAATATCAAAATCTCAATTTTTAAATTTGGGTCACTGTGACTAATTTTGCTGGATCAGTTCGGTCACAAATGTGTTTTTTATTGTAGTATTATTTTATACAGAAATACATTATAATTATATATAATATACAAAATATAACCGTGGGCGCGATTAAACAGTGTTACAATAAAACTCAACATTGTGTTTTTTAAAAATAAATTCAAATAATACAAATCCCGAAATTGCGCTAATTTTAAAATTAAACTAAAACTCATGGCTGCACAAGCATTCATAACTGTGCGCGCCAACAGCGAGGAACCAGCAGAACAGAGTGAACGTTCATTCTGTTTAGTTCAATCCTACTTAATAGGAATTTATTTAAAATGCTCGCTCTACTCCACAACATTAATGTCTTGTGCGGATATCTGTATTTTGACTTTCGGTTTTAAGTAAGCGATTTAAAAGTTCCCGAGTCCCAGCGGAGTCACACGTTGATTAACCGGTGGGAATATACACAATAGGCCTACCTGATATTGAACACAAGAGGGCAGTATAGCACTACGTATGACTCAGATTATTTTTTCTTCTTCTGAATTTTAAAACCATTCTGGCTGTTTTTGAACGTAAACATAATTCTTAAATGAAAAAAGGGAAAAACTGGTTTAATTATAATATTTGTATAATTTAATTTAGAAACAAATGATGTATAATTACATTTTTAGAAGATATGAGGCTTTTAGTGTTTACTGTTTACTTTTTTGACATTACTTTAATCTTTTGCCAAAGTTGCACATGCCTACTGGCTAATAAATGTGATGTATCTGTCGAGCTATCTGTATCTATCTGTTTCAAGCAATTTCAAGCATGCTAAGAGTCCCAAAAGTATCAAAAAAGAATGTTAAAGTTTGATTTGTTGCCACAGCAACAGTATCAAAGATATCAAGAATCCATTCACAGGTCTACATCTGCTGTATTTTTACATTATACAGATGAAGTTTGAAGCAAATCGGTTAAAAATAAGAGGGTGATATCAAAGCAGTTTGAAAGTGACACACTTCCTGCTGCCAGTTGGTGGCGCTATAACTCTGACTCACAATAGTCACATCCACGTGATCGTCCTCTTACAGCGAACACACTGCTGAAGTTTCATCAAGATCAGTTAATCTATGCTGAAGTTATAACACACTTCCTGTTTCATGTTTCTCGCCATAATTTTGTTTCCTCGCCACGGCCAAACCGTTCGAGATATCAAAAATCCCCTCGCAAACTTTCATCCTCAATGCCTTGACTTCATGCTGACCGAGTTTCGTGCCGTGTGTTTGAATTCTCTAGGAGGAGTATTGCACATTCCATTGCGAGCGTTTTACAAACAAACCTCAATAGCCGACTTCCTGTTTGGCTGGGGTAAAAAGTAAGAGCGTGAGGTATAGATGAAACGATGAGATCAACATGTGTACCGAGTTTCATATTATTACATGCAAGCGTGTTTGATTTATGGACCAAGTGTTCGGACCCCGTTCCAGGGGGCGCTGTCTAGCCCCCCTGCCACACCCAGGTACCATCTTCAGCCCGGCTCTGATGGCTGTGGGATCTGACCTCTGTGCAAAGTTTCAAGAGTTTTCAAACCCGTTAAGGGCCCCAAAAGCCGCTAAGAGTCTCAAAATCATAAAAAAAAAGAATTTTAAAGTTTGATGCGTTGCCACGGCAACAGTATCAAAGATATCAAGAATCCATTCACAGGTCTTCATCTGCTATGTATTTACATTATACAGATTAAGTTTGAAGCACATCGGGTAAAAATAAAAGGGTGAGTTCAGAGCATTTTGAAAGTGACACACTTCCTGCTTCCAGTTGGTGGCGCTATAACTCTGACTCACAATAGTCACATCCATGTGATCGTCCTCTTACAGCGAACACACTGCTGAAGTTTCATCAAGATCAGTTAATGTATGCTGAAGTTATAACACACTTCCTGTTTCACGTTTCTCGCCATAATTTCGTTTCCTCGCCATGGCCAAACCGTTCGAGATATCAAAAATTCCCTCGCAAACTTTCATCGTCAATGCCTTGACTTCATGCTGACCGAGTTTCGTGCCGTGTGTTTGAATTCTCTAGGAGTAGTACTTCAAATTCCATTGCGAGTGTTTTATGAACAACCCTAAGTAACCAACTTCCTGTTGGGCTGGGGTAAAAAGTAATAGTATGAGGTATATATGAACGATGAGATCTATATGTGCACCGAGTTTCATATTATTACATGCAAGCGTGTTTGATTTATGGACCAAGTTTTCGGACCCCGTTCCAGGGGGCGCTGACGAGCCGCCCTACCACGCCCGGGTACCATCTTCAGCCCGGCCCTGATGGCCGCGGGTTCTGACCCGTGTGCTAAGTTTCAAGAGTTTTTGAGCATGTTTAGGGCCCCAAAAGTGCCCGAATAGTCGTATAAATGATAATAATAATAATAATAATAATAATAAATATAGCTGCGAGCAGCGATTGCGGGCCCAAGCCGGTGGCACCGCAACCCCGATGCCTTTAGTTACCCAAAGGCACCGGGATGGTGGTACCGCCGGCTTTGGCCCTTTATCGCTGCTCACAGCTATATTTATATTTAATAAAAAGCCGGTGGCACCGCCACCTTGGTGCCTTTAGGGTTATTCTGTACGACGTGTAAAAACGTAACCCCCGCTTTGACTATCAAAAAGAAGTGTATTGTAGAGCTTGTATCAATGCGGACTCGATGCGCTGTGCGCTGTAAGTCCATGTGGCTTTAAGCGCATCATTCTCCACTCGGGATGCGCATAAGCGTTTTGTGCCACACTGTACTGAGCCTTTCTATCATAATGCAGTGACGCAATGACAGATTATTAATTGGCTTTCTTGTTCTGTTCCATCTATTATATGTTGATAATAGATAGGACAGAGCACTAAAAACCTCAAACAAAGCACTAAAAACTTAAGCTGTTTGCTGTGTAGTCTGAGAATGAGCTGTTTGATTTGCACCCTCTTCCTCTTCACTGTCCTCCATAAAAACCAGCTATCCAGGTCCATGTTGTTCTAGAAAGTTTGTATGTTGCTGCCTCAATTAACATCTCTGCTATACATTTAAAACATGGCTATATCTAAAATAATTTATCTTTTTGATTTTTGTTATCTTGTTTTTCATGAATATTTTACAACAATACAAAGAGCAATGTGTATTTTCCATTAATATAGTTTTTAATGGCTTTTTTGTAATAGATTTTAATCATATATTTTTTGGATTTGTTATTTATCTTTATAATGAAGTTGTCTGTATTAAGTAGATTGTGTTTAACACACACAAGAGTGATTTATTAGTTCAACACATAGTTATAGAAATTCTACTTTATCTAAAAAAAACCCTGCACTTTACACACACACACACACACACACACACACACACACAAATACATGTAAATAAAAAAAAAAAAACATCAAATGTGTTTTTAGTCAGAGTATTATTTTATACAGAAACAAATATTTGTAATTCAGAAAAGAATGAAGTTAGTGTTTTAAAATCTTAAGGAAAACAAATATATTGAAATATAGCACATGAATTTTAAATTCATTCAACTTCAATTACAAATACAATCTTACTTTTATTTAAAGCAAACTATACATTTAAAAGATGGGGGTTATATGCCTATTTTGTCATTTAAAAATATTGTTATGCGAAATTGTTATGCAAAAAGACAAGGACTTAGAGACAAGGACTTGTAGGAAAAATCACAGCCAGCCACACACACACACACATAAACACAGACAACAGCCCTCCCCTCCCCACACAGACACACACACCCACCCACACACACACACACACACAGAGAGAGAGAGAGAGAGAGAGAGAGAGAGAGAGAGAGAGAGAGAGAGAATCGCAGGGGAAATAAATCCATTCAAACTACAATATCTGACTTTCTGTTGCTCAGAGCGAATGACTTTAAATTGGAAAGTTGATCGGCTTGACGAGAACAATATACGTGGTAAGTTTTGTAACTGTAGGTAAATTGAGCAAAGTTATAACACACTTTATGTGTCCTTTTTTAGTCATAAAATTCATTTCCTCGCCACGGCCAGACCGTTCGAGATATCAAAAATCCGTCCGGAATTGAGCATCCTCAATGTCTTGACTTCATGCACACCGAGTTTGGTTGTGATTGGTAAACACATGCGTTGTAATTTGATGTATTTCTCCTAGGACAATTATTCAAACAACCCATAATTCATAATTCATAAATAACTTCCATTTGAACTGTCATAAAACTTAGAGCACGAAAGTTGTTTGGCCTGATGTGATCTATAATTGTACCGAGTTTCATATTAATTCATGCAAGTGTGTTTGATTTATGGACAAATGTTCGAATCCCAGTCCAGGGGGCGCTGTCGAGCCGCCCTGCCACGCCCGGTTACCAGCTTCAGCCCGGCCCTGATGGCCATGGGTTCTGACCCGTGTGCAAAGTTTCAAGAGTTTTCGAGGATGTTAAGGCCCGCGAAAATGCCAGGGAAGTCGCACACAGCAAATAAAGGGTTAAAATTAACCTGACAGGCGCCCCTCCTCTCACTCACGCAGGGAGACACTGAGAGACTGGCAAAATTCTGAGATTTTCTCTACATTCAAACAAACATATCTGACTTTCTGTGGGTCCTAGCTAATGAGTGTCAATTAGAAAGTTGTCCGGCTCGAGGAGTACAATATACATACCAATTTTTGTAACTGTAGATAAAACTAACAACCCCACTTTTTTCAAAAGGTGGCGCTACTGATCCCTCACCACGCCCGTTTCTGAAACTTTGCACGTGTCTACTGGCTAATAAATGTGATGTGTCTGTCGAGTTTCATGCAATTTAAAGCATGCTAAGGGTCTCAAAAGCATCCTAAAAGAATGGTTAAGTTTGATGCGTTGCCATGGCAACAGTTTCAAAGATATCAAGAATCCATTCACAGGTCTTCATCTGCTGTGTATTTGCAGTATACAGATTAAGTTTGAAGCAAATCGACTAAAAATTAGAGGGTGATTTCAAAACATTTTGAAAATGACACACTTCCTGCTGCCAGATGGTGGCGCTATAACTTTGACTCACAATAGTCACATCCATGTGATCGTCCTCTTACAGCGAACACACTGCTGAAGTTTCATCAAGATCGGTTGATGTATGCTGAAGTTATGACACACTTTCTGTTTCACATTTCTCGCCATAATTTCGTTTCCTCGCCACGGCCAAACCGTTCGAGATATCAAAAATCCCCTCGCAAACTTTCATCTTCAATGTCTTGACTTCACGCTGACCGAAATTTCGTCGAATTTGGATCAAAGCTCTAGGAGGAGTATTTGACATTCCATTGCGAGCGTTTTACAAACAAACCTCAATAGCCGACTTCCTGTTGGGCTGGGGTAAAAAGTAAGAGCGCGAGGTATAGATGAAACGATGAGATCAACATGTGTACCGAGTTTCATATTATTACATACAAGCGTGTTTGAGTTATGGACCAAGTGTTCGGACCACGTTCCAGGGGGCGCTGACGAGCCACCCTGCCACGCCCGGGTACCAGCTTCAGCCCGGCTCTGATGGCCGCGGGTTCTGACCCGTGTGCAAAGTTTCAAGAGTTTTCGAGCATGTTAAGGGCCCCAAAAGTGCCCGAATAGTCGTTAGAAAAATAAAAGAAAAAAAAAAAATAATCGGAAGGAAAACAATAGGGCCTTCGCCCTTTCAGGGCTTGGGCCCTAATAATAATAATCCTAAGGAAAACAATAGGGCCTTCGCCCTTTCAGGGCTTGGGCCCTAAATATAGCTGCGAGCAGCGATGGCGGGCCCAAGCCGGTGGCACCGCAACCCCGGCTCCTTTAGTTACCTAAAGGCACCGGGGTGGCGGTGCCGAAGGCTTTGGCCCTTTCATGATTAAATGTTAAATCGGCTTGCCATAGTCTGTCATTTTGACTAGTCACAATTATGTTACAGATATCTTAAATAATAATACAAACTATCTAAAATGTAATTACGACTAGACAGAAAGACATTGTTGATATCTACAATGTTAATTTCCGGATAGGCAAACTTAGCTTTTAAATGTTAAAAGGGCTTGCCTTACACGGACGTAGGCTCAGAGAGAGTCTCACCATATTCAAACCAAAATATCTGACTTCCTCTTGGTCTGAGCTAATGACTATGAATTAGAAAGTTGTCTGGCTTGAGGAGTACAATGTATATAACGATTTTTGTAACTGTAGATAAAAATAACAACCCCACTTTTGTCAAAAGGTGGCGCTATTTAGTCCCTGCACCATGCCCGTTTCTGAAACTTTGCACATGTCTACTGGCTAATAAATGTGATGTGTCTGTTGAGTTTCATGCAATTTCAAGCATGCTAAGAGTCTCAAAAGCATCCTAAAATAATTTCAAAGTTTGAAGCTTTGCCACGGCAACAGTTTAAAAGATATCAAGAATCCATTCACAGGTTTACATCTACCGTATGTTTACATTATACAGATGAGGTTTTTCATCTGTTTTTCATCATTATACAGATGAAGTTTTTCATCTGTTTACATTATACAGATGAAGTTTTTCATTCATATTATTACATGCAAGCGTGTTTGATTTATGGACCAAGTTTTCGGACCCCGTTCCAGGGGGCGCTGTCTAGCCCCCCTGCCACGCCTAGGTACCATCTTCAGCCCGGGCCTGATGGCTGTGGGATATGACCTGTGTGCAAAGTTTCAAGAGTTTTCAAACCCGTTAAGGGCCTCAAAAGCCATTAAGAGTCTCAAAATCATCAAAAAAAAAAAAGAATTTTAAAGTTTGATGCGTTGCCACGGCAACAGTATCAAAGATATCAAGAATCCATTCACAGGTCTTCATCTGCCATGTATTTACATTATACAGATGAAGTTTGAAGCAAATCGGGTAAAAATAAGAGGTTGATTTCAAAGCATTTTGAAAGTGACACACTTCCTGCTGCCAGCTGGTGGCGCTATAACTTTGACTCGAAATAGTCACATCCATGTGATCGTCCTCTTACAGCGAACACACTGATGAAGTTTCATCAAGATATATTAATGTATGCTGAAGTTATAACACACTTCCTGTTTCACGTTTCTCGCCATAATTTCGTTTCCTCGCCACGGCCAAACCGTTTGAGATATCAAAAATCCCCTCACAAACTTTCATCCTCAATGTCTTGACTTCTTGCACACCGAGTTTGGTTGTGATTGGTAAACATATGCGTTGTAATTTGATGCATTTCTCCTAGGACAACTATTCAAACAACCCATAATTCTCAACTTCCATTTTAATTGTCGTAAAACTTAGAGCACGAAAGTTGTTTGGCCTGATGTGATCTATAATTGTACCGAGTTTCATATTAATTCACGCAAGTGTGTTTGATTTATGGACAAATGTTCTAATCCCAGTCCAGGGGGCGCTGTCGAGCCGCCCTGCCACGCCCGATGACCAGCTTCAGCCCGGCCCTGATGGCCATGGGTTCTGACCCGTGTGCAAAGTTTCAAGAGTTTTAGAGGATGTTAAGGCCCCCGAAAATGCCAGAGAAGTCGCACACAGCAAATAAAGGGTTAAAATTAACCTGACAGGCGCCCCTCCTCTCACTCACACAGAGAGACACTGAGAGACTGGCAAAATTCTAAGATTTTCTCTACATTCAAACAAAGATATCTGACTTTCTGTGGGTCCTAGCTAATGAGTGTCAAT